>NC_137868.1:33894380-34169380 GCF_963924005.1 Protomyctophum bolini | reverse complement strand
TTTGTGCCTTTTAAACCACAAGGAATGAGCATGCAGATCTGAGGAGCCAGAGCTGAGAAATGGAGTGGGGGATAGGGAGGTGGAAAACACCAGAAACAAGGAAAGAGGAGAACATTTTACAGGAAAAACACAAGTTAATCTACACTCAACATAATCACAAAATTGGGAAGGTATTACACTTTAAAGTCCAACATGTTGCAATCAATCTTGTAGTAGACATAAGGATAATACTCTTGCTGGCTCAGGTTTAAGCCTGGGATGTCCATCGCCATCTAGAAAAGAAAGAAAATAGAATTTAATCATTTAATTATAATTTATTGAAAAGTAATTGTGATTCCATTCCAGCCAGGATCAGCAACACAGGAGACAGCAGTATACAGTACAGCCACCAGCTCATTGTTTTGCTGAAAGACTGCCACCCCTCTGTGCCACTTTGCCATTTCCTAATGCTCAAGTGGAACTTAAAGACATGTTGTTATTGTATTGTTGTACTGTTAGTGTTAAGTCCTGTTAGACCATGGTATATTGTTTATGTATAATGTTGTGGTGTTTTGTATATGTTCATTGATTTAAGCTCCGTAGCATTATTTACTACATTTTCATTTTAATATTTATTATTTACATAAGGATCAAAGACAGAAAGAGAGAGAGTGCACATGAATAAATGTGACAAATAACATCTTGGCACCTATTGATTCACATTGCCAACCCAAATGCATGGGGCTGTTGTCAGAAAACGCTATTGCAAAATGCTCTTTAGTGTATGTATTGCTCATGGAATTATGTGAGCAGTCTTGTTTTGGAGCATACAATTCATGTTTCAATCTACTCGTTGCCATCTGCTGGTCAAAAATCACTTATTGCAGCACTACAGCATTAGGCTCTTTTTTGTATATATGGCGTTTAGGCATGCCCAAATATGAGTGTTGTGATGTCAGAACAGGCCAGCTCCATATGGAGATATAGGGGTATCAGGTCCAGAGCCCAGGCAGAGGCTTTTGTGCTGGTATCCGACAGACTCGACACCGGGCACTGCACTCCCTGTTGAGGTGTGGAACACGTGTGTCGAATTTGAAGTCGGTAGGAGGAACAGTTCTCGAGTTACGTGGAATACAGACGTACACAGACTTACACACAGAGACTTGGTGCATTTATAGACAAGATTAAAAATACAGCACTAAGAATGGGTGCAGTACTAATAAAAAAGAAACTTCAAATAGGTCAAAATAAATACTTTTGGTGCTAGTTTTTGTTTTGTTATTTCAATTCACTGCATTAATGGTCAACACTCACATCAATGACGGCTGCCGCACTGCTGTCCAGATGCTTGTACAGGTCATTCAAGACCTCCCTTAGCTTCTTCATGGTCTTCTTCGTGGGCTGCAGGAGCATGGACTGGAAGTTCACTGGTAAACCATACCTGATGGAACAGCATAAAACATCAATCCACTTGTCACAGGCTTATCAATAGGAATGACCAACACTGAAGCACCAACGCATCCTACCAACATCATCTTGCTTTTTCTGCCTTTATTGGATAGTGTACACTGTACAGTATGGTGACAGGAAATGGGGATGTTGTGTGTTGTTTTGTTTTGTCAATTTGTGTTTGTTTTAGTTTTAAAACTTGATTCAGGATATGCGGTATGTAACTGTCAGTGTCTAATTTGCATATTTCTGTGTGTACCTATTAATTTCTATTCTAGTGATTATATGACATTTATATGTAGGCAATGGGCATAGTATTTTATTTTGGTATGTCCTGTATGGGTGTGTCACATATATTGTAAGTACATCATTATTTGATTTACTATAGTATACAGTATATCCTGAAATCTTGAGTAAACATGTGGGGGAAAAAAGCCCTCATACGGCAGTGGAATCTTTCCTGCCCAAAGCAGGGCCTGGCAGGGCGTTAGAGAGAACTCACTATCGCTCTGAACTAGGGCTAATAAAGCCTATGAATGGGCTCTGAAAAGTAATGTAAGATCTTAATACCTTAAAACAGACTCCACAAAGACCCTTAGTGCCTTGATGTGGATCCATGCGATGAAGGCCTCACTGAAGTTCACTTTCAGCCATCGGACAAGTGGCCCCTAAATATGGGGAAATGGGGAAAAATAACTTATCTTTATTCCATCCACCTGTATCTTTAGCCATGTTATTATGGCTGTCACTGACCCATGAGGGCATTTCATCTGTATCAGTTTTAATCAAAGTACAAAAATACTATGGTTTATAAATCATATATCAAAAGGACTATACTGCCATGCCATTACCTATTCACAGCTTTGGCCATATACTGTATCTTTTTAGCTTTTTGTAGATTCTACACAATAACAATTGTTGCAGAACAGCCCTGAATAAATGAGTCAATGATGGCTAAACATCCATACAAGGTTATTAAGGCATGGAAGTTTTACCCAGTGCCTATTTTCAGTTAGACTTTTCAAATCAATCAACTCTTTAAAATGCAAACATATAAAACAACTAGAACTGCACTCTGTCGAGTGCATACTAGCTTGTTGCACACTAGTAGGCCATAAATGGCCAACTAGTGCGCAAGCAGAGCGCGCAAGTACTTTCGACCACTGTAAACTGTTAAATCTCAGTATCTCTGTGAAGGAACGTTTGAAATGTATAATTATTAGGTGTAACTATTTGCTACCTACCTACTTTATGCATATAAACACCTAGTATTATTAAGTATGGTTTAAGTTTCTATCTATATAAGAAATACAGTTTTATCGATGTAGATATATTCTGGATCCCTTTTTAGTTTTTTAAAGAAAAATAAATCATTGATATGTGATGAAAAAAAAGGTATATAAACTTTGCTGGGACCAGAGTACATGGTGTGTATATGTATGACTAGCTCTCAATGATGACGTAAGAAATATGGTCGTTTATGTAATCTGGTCACAATTTGCTATTTTATTTGACTGATTATGTATATAGTATACGTATGACTAGCTCTAAATGATGACGTAAGACATACGTATACATATACATATACTATATAGAGTATGTAGTTGTAAATTGATTAGCGGTATACTGTGGTTACTTTGCGCCAAAACCGTGACAGCCAACCCGCCATTTGATGCGTATGCAAGAAAAACAGCAAATCTGTGCCTGGTTTGCTGGGACCAGATTACACAAATGACCATATTTCTTACGTCATCATTGAGAGCTAGTCATACATATACACACCACGTACTCTGGCAGTGGACTGACTTCATGCTTCCTTCTTTGCATGAGGAGTCCAAGCTGCTTCTTTTCACCTGACAGGGGGGAATTTCCCCGGCTAGACATAGCATGTGGAAGGAACACGTTATTCCGACCAGTTCCATCAGGCGGGAGGTAGTTTAGAGACCAGGACTACTGCATGTTTTGTGAGGGTATACCTACCCTAGGGGACACGGGGAGAACATGCAAACTCCACACAGAAGGGCCCTTTCGCCAAAACCGCCTCGGGTATGGGCACTGATGACGGGAGGGAACCATAGACTGTAAAAAATATGGACAAAGCGTTCTCCGGGTCTAACATGAACGTAAAATGAAGCCTGTCAGTCCTTGTATTGTAAGTCGCCATCTTTCTAGATCCGTTTTGGCCCAGCTGGCCATTGGCTGGCCCAGACAACGAGGCGGGACTTCTCCCCTTCTTCTCCGTTGGTTTTTATTTTGACTCGAGTGGGAGGGGAATCCCGATCATAGACTGTAACGGTAGCCACGCCCCTCAGAACATACGCGACTTTATGGTCATTCTTTTTATAAGTGGGACCATAATTTTCCAAAAAGAATATTATGACATTAGAAATGAGACTTTAAACTGTGGCTGGAAACAGAAAGTATTCATGACCATGTTTATTAAGGTAATACAGTCTAGGTGAAGTTGGGCCCAAATACATGGACTTCTATGGGGCTATGGGTCTTTCTGGGTCCAATGACAGCGTAACAACAGGCCATTATATGAACTTTCAGGAAATCCCGATTTCCTCAGTGGCTTCACAAAATATCTGTCTGACTGCCCCCCTGGAGGGAACACGCCCACAGCGTCCCCAGCGGGAATCGAACCCAGGACCTTCTAGCTGTGAGGCAACAGCACTACGGACTGTGCCACCGTATCCCCTGCCCTTGCCCTCTAAAACAGTATAAAAAGATTAACTTAATAACCCTCACACAATGTTACCCTGTCCCACTTACAAATTGTTTCTTTTTGTCTGTAGAAAGCCGCGTCATCTCCTCCTTGTCGGCCTTCAACTCCTCTTCGTTGTACTGAAAGTCTCTCACTGTGAACCTGTAAATAAGAATGGAAATAATACAGAGAAAGCAAAGTTCAGCTTCTGAACATCCATCTATTCCGTTTTAAACACCAATACTAGACTAGACACTGATTAGCTTTGTTGTAATATGTACCATATTACAACAATCTAATGTGTAATCCATTGAGTTGCTTCAACCAGCCAACCTGATAATCTGTTCTTTTAAAATAATGTATATATGCATGGTAGTTATGATATATTTTATTGACATTCTTACAATGTGTTTTCCATTAGGTCACCAAACAGCATGGTGTCTCTTACTTGTTTTCTCTGGCCTTGTGTCTGAAGTCATCAAGGGCCTTCCTGAAGAGTGTCACACTGAACAGTCCACTATCGTGGTCCTCAAATAGGAGACTGGATGAAAATAATCACTATTAAATATAGTTGCTCTATCATCGACAAAACATAACTTACCGGTAGTCACAACTTAGTAAAAGTCTTAAGCATCATAGACAATAACATGTTCATAATATTCACCTTTGAGTTCCATAGTCAATAGTCAATACATTGGTCATTTAAAAAAATGTCTATACTTGTGAATCCTTACTCTCCTTCAAAACCACTCTAAAAGGGAACTTACACAGTACATATGGCTGCAATTCGGAACTAGCCCCTGTAAAAAAATCTAAGCCTGTCACACATTCATTCAATTTCTCTCTATAAAGGTCCTTACACGCTGGAAAGGTATTTTGTCAGATTAATTTGCATTCATTCAAAATGGTGTGAGCACATACACACATAAGTTGAATATTAAGTGGCGATAAAGTTATGCAATTACTTTTTGAAACAAGGTCTATTTTTCACCACAAAAAATTCACCGCAAAGTATCAATCAGTATGAACGAGGCATCACTAAATGAATAGACTGATGTGAAATATTTGCCAAAGCCATTTTCACATTGTTTATTCATAATATAACTTACTTTGTGGATCGGGGCACCACCATCTCTGCAAGTGTTTCATATGTTTTCTGCCAGTCCCCATATCCTGGCCTTGAAAACACAAGGGAAGATTGCAGAAGATTTTACTAATCATTTCATTGGAGAAAAAAAAGAAGAAAAAACTAAAAACTAAATTTACATTTATATGCTTTCAGACCTTTTTTTTCCTTCTTTGCATTAACCACTGACAATAATACTCACTTTGGAACAACAACCAACATGGTGATGAGGTACTCTGAGTCAAGTACAAAGTCTTCCTTCTTGACAATGTCAGCCAGACTCCTAGTTAACAGGCTCCCCCTAGCGGTAGAAAAACATAAATATACTTGACTGACAGCAAGATGAGTTTTTCCATTGACAAAACCACAAGAGGATATTTTCCCTTGACACTTTGAAGCATTGAAGAGGATCTGTTTGTTCTTTGTTTTAATTGAATTGAACTTTGGTTTATTTTCAAGACCCATTTTGCTTTATTTTTCAAAAGAACGTTTGAAGGTTTTGAGTTGAACATTGATTGAAAACATTGAGTATATTTTGTTTTGGGGGTTTATTATTTGATTGGTTCTTGAAGTGAATTTAAACTGAATTTTGAATGACATTTGTTTTTTGTTTGTTTTCATTGCAAGCAAATACCTGTATGTTAAACCCACCTCTGGTTCAAATACACAGTCTGTTCCGCTCAAGTTTAAGGGTTCTTTATCTTTTATTGAGTCCTTTTGTTTGATTTCCTTATTATAGCACCTGGCTACACAAAAAGGAGACTAAAGTGCGCTCTGTGTGCAGGGACCTTTAGTTATTTTACACGTCTACCTGGCACCCCAAACTTAAGCAGCTAAATTGAGGAAACCGTTACAAAGTGTGTCCCAAGCTTGTATTCATTTGTCATACTACGAATGCGAGGAAAAAAATCCAAAATGAACGTATGAAAAACTTACGCATTCTTCCTTTCCAGGTTTTGAAGGTTTCCTTTAAGGTTGTTATAAGCTGATGCTCGGGACTTCAAGTCATTGTCGATCTGAGTTACTTGCTGCCAAAAATAAGGTGACTTGATTAAAGAAGGAAAACATTGATATGACAAATGTTTAAAATGAAGAATATAATAAGGAGAATCAAATGCATCCTGTGTTTCTGAGTAAATAATCTATATTATAGCATATTGTTACAAATGTTAGTGGCATATGGTGCTTACAGTATGAAGACTACTGTAAGAGGTTTGAACAGCTGTAGTTTATTGCAGTTGCGAAATGGCTGATAATGTTGCAAAGGTGTTTTCAACGGTCACAGGGCTGATTAGACAAGGGCTTTCCGATGACTCAGTCACAGGGCTGAAGAGACAAGGGCTTTCCGATGGTATATCTACCTACAGTATTAATAACAAAATGTCTGTCTGTCCTAAACCACTGTTCTGCCCGCTTCTCCTCAGTGGCTGGAACAATTGATCTGAATTTGCACACAGGCATATGTGCACACAGGCAATGCACCAAACTGCATTGGATTCATGAGATGGGCCCCAGATTTCAAATTACTGAACATTTGTCTAATTAAATGAGACGCATACCTTTGCAATGATTTCAGAGATGTTTTTGAGTGACTGTTTGATGGGATATTTTGCCATGTCCCACTGGAACCTTGTGATGTAGGTTACAAGATCAACTGGAAGAGACAACAAAACATGTAACAAACTCTCAACAACTACCGCCGGTGGGAAACCATACTAAAATAAACAACTAAACTATCACATTGTAATGGCCCTTCAAAATAACTTTCACAAATCACATTAATCAGCATAATGCCTTTTGGTGTAATTGTAATAGTATGCAGCATCTATTACATTTTATAATTCATAGTTACACAAACAAAGTCTTATCCACTAGAATGAAACCTTTATACATCATTCATAATTATACGAAGGCGTTGTGTGATGAAAATAGCCGATCCGTAAGCTCACATGGCGCATTGTGATACGTTATGAGTTTCTAGATGTGCTATTGTCACTATTTACTTTTCACCTATGATATGCCCAAGATAGGGACACCAGGTTGAAATTGCTTTGATGATAATGTTGAATAGTCTAATACTGAATATAACATTATTTGACTATCATTCTACCTCCATTGGCCAGCAGGTTCTCCTGTACTTTGTCTCGGCTGTCCTCCAGCACGTCAGCCATGTACTGAGCAACCTTCTTCACCACACTGTGAACAGCCAGGGCACATCAAAACACTCCAGGATAGCACAAACCATACAAGAGTACACAAATGAACACACACACACGTGCTCGCGCACACACTGAACAACCAGGGAGAGAGACACACACACACACACACACTGAGCAGCCTCACAGTCGTCCTCAGCACAAAGCAAACACACGCAGAGGCTTGCAAAGATGCACAACTCACATGAACCTCACACGCACTCAGCAAAAGGACTCGCACATTGCTGCTGAGGGAATTCAATATATAATCATACAGTCATAGTTCCACATTTTCAGTACACTGCCCAGAAAAGCAGAACTACCTACACACTGGCAAATCAACGCAAAGATGTATTTTATTATGTTTACAGCAATTTATGCATAGTGAGTAAAATAGCTAGGTCAATATTAGCCATATGAGTTTGACAGAGTCAAAATGATTGTGTTTTGTTTAAGAGATCAACTACTGTTTATATAATGAACAATGAATGAATTATAAGTTAGAATAGTGTACAAACCTGGGGCAATAAAAAGGGGATCTAATTTAGGACACTTAGCCCATCTACGGATTCTGAACAAGGCACTTTCAAAAACAACTTGGCAAACTGTGAAGTGAAACCATGTTGTAATATTGGCCTTTCTCACAGTCTCTGAAATGCCCACAGAGGAAGCAAAGCAGGGTACAGCCAGTCAGTGACTATGTGTGAGTTTTGGACGTTAGCTTTTTTCCAAAAGATTATAAATAACTTCTTCAAACACACCAGCGGCACCTAAGTCATCAGGCTTACATATGACTAAAGAAAGAGATGCTGGTGTCTCACCCAACTGTAAATTGCTAAAATTGCAGAAAGGCCAGGAGGCCCAGTCCTGTGTGAAATTCCTCATTGTAATAAGGTAAAGGGGAAACCTCTCTACATCAGAGAACTGCACGACTACACGGTTATAGTAGGCATCTTCTTCTTCTTTTTTTTTTTTAGAGCTTGACCAATAATATCGGTTTGGCATTATTTGACTTTCTTGACCAATCTTAACCTTTAAAAAAATGCTCAAACACATAATTCACAATTGGGCTCGTTGCTTGTAAATGGGCTTTTTAAACTTTGAATAGGGCTTAAGTCAAGTGGTTAAATAGAATTACATTACATTTATGTGTGTATTTTACATTTACTTATTTGTTATCTTATCTGTTACTGTTGATAACTAAACATTATTTTCATATAGGTTTGACAAATATATATTTTAATCTATAAAAAAATTATGTTCTCAATGTTTCTCATAGAAACTTAAATCAAATGTTTTCAAATTGATTTTGAGTGGCTTCTTAATATAAAATATCGAACTAGGACAAGGAATCAAAAATAAATCGGGATCAGCATCAGATGCTGCTACTAGCATTGAAAAAATCTAGCATTGGTTGGGCTAGTTGAAATGTTGAACATACCTTTCAACAAAGGAGTCTAGCTTGGCCAGCTCATCTGACAGTCCCACCAAGACATCTAGTGTCCCCACCTGTTTTGAGTACAAAATTCAAATACATCAGCACTTTTGGATCATAAGTCCAGATATTGGGGTCTTTATTCATTCGGGCGGTGTTTAAACAGTGACATGTGGGGTTTAAATCCTCCCGCAGTGACATCCAGGGGCCATATGTGCTTAGGATGGCGCCTCTTTTGTTGGGAGCCCCTCATGCGTTGCTAACAGTTCCAGGGGAACATTACAGCCCCATGTGGCAGACAGGTCAGTGGGGTTGCTTCACCTTGCAGCGCAGGGGGAAAGGCCAATACAGCCTAGCTGAGCAACTGAACGGATGAAAGCATATCCATAACCACCATATCAGGATGCATGCGTCATATTTCTTTGAAAACGATTTCCCATTCACACAGACAGCCTACTCTTGACGGTGGAATCGTGAAGGTGAGTGGTCAACTGGACAAAGCATTATTTTTTACCCTAATTCAAAAACCTTTATACCAATTTAGACTTGTTGTAATCTATACGTTATACCATTTTATCCAGGAGATACCTGTGTCTCATTAGTAGTTGCTACTTGTTGTACATTGAATAAGAATTTGAAGATTAAAAAAAGAATACCAGTAGGTTTCGGAAGGAGTTTTTAGAATTGATCTAAATGGGTTAAGAACATACTGTTATCTGAGGACTATTTGGTTTATTACATTTTACATCATTCATATTACACAGTATAATAGCAGTAGAATGTAGGTGATTAAATGTAACGGTATATAATGTTGTAATAAGCTACACAAATTCATGCTAACCTTGAGGTCTGGGATGTTGAACTTGTGGTTGGTGGACAAGTTGTTGGTGCGCATGGTGGCCACCATCATTTTGTCCCATGTCTGCTGGCAAGTCTTCTCTCCAGGTGCTGAGACTAACCAGAACTCTGTCATGGTTACAGTATAGCTCTCACCTAGGAATTGAAATACTGACACAAGAAAAGCATGGTTTGGAAGCAACCTTTTAACTGTTGTAAAGCTCTCAAAAATTCAAATTAAGTAACCATAAAATGAATGAACTGGAATTTTAGACTGCCATTACATCTTGTGATGGCAGAATAGAATACAGTCTTCTATATGGTGTTGCATGGACCTGAGACATGCCATGATGCTGCTATAACAGCTGTTATAGCAATACCACTAATAACAATACTCATTGATTCTGTTAAATGATCAAGCATTGTGAGACGAATCTATACAAAATTATGTATAGATTACACGGCATTTATGCACTAAACACAAAAACAATAGGAAAAACAGTCATCAAGGTTTAGCTGACGTTAGCTTGTTAGCTTTGCTAGAAATATTAACATTTGGTGGTAAATTGTTTTTTTTAAAACCTTGTACTTACCAGGATAAAAAATATTGCGACAATTCTACACGGAATTATATTATGCCGTTTTTATGGTGTGATCGTTTTCATAGTTGCCATTCAGTACAGTTCGTGAGGTCTCCTGACAGCAGCATCAGAGTCAGCTGATCTGCCAGTGGAACAGGAAGGCCTGTAGCTTTCCCACTGAAAGATCTCACTAGCGACTACCTCTGGTAGGGGTGAAGATTGCATCACACAAGCACAGGCCAGGGGAGCACTTTTGATAGAATATTTAAATATTCTATCAAAAGTGCTATTCAATGGACACGAGTCACGACAATGTAGTGAATGTACTAACTGTAACATTTGTGTGCAGCTCTGTTAATATAATGAATGGGGAGGTAATTTCTATATTTAATAAATCGAAGAAAACTGCCATTACATTTCCTGAACTAGAGACACAGACCTCCACCCTGATTTTGAGTGGCAGTCAGTTTGCTTTATCAACATCCCATTAGCATTATTTCCCTATTACAGAAGGACACAGACAGTCTTGAATGCCCAGACAGCAGCAGGGAGGCATTTGTTTTTCTAAATTTGGAAAAACCATGGGTCCAGGTTTCCTGACTCTGGGTGTCTCCTGCACAGAATTCTAGGAAAACGCCCCCAAAGGGACATGTTTATAGTTCAGTGGGTCTGGGGTTCATTGTTTGGGACACAATGCTTGGTCTGCCTGGAGCCGACCCTAGAGATCAAACATCAGGGTGAGTTTGCCCATGGCTGGAAATGGGCCAATCAGATTCAGACACAGAGCACACATGCCTATTCAGGCAGCCTACTGTTAGGCCTAAATCTGTTTAAAATTAAATAGCAGAATAGTGGGAAAGTGTTGTTTTCATCTGTATAAAATATGACAGCCTTTGACTGGAATTGAATATGGTTCAAACAAGATGACTGTTATGTAATAACATATTAATAATTAATTGTATTTGTAATCTAATTTCTCACACCCAAAGAGCTATGGCTAAATAGAATAGGTGCATGAAAAAAATAAATGAATAAACAGAATAATAAGAGAAATGAGAATTATTAGGCTATTGAGCTATTATTAGGTTATTATTCCAACAATATTTTTGGACAGTATTTTGTCATCAACTTTCCTTTCTTTTTGTTTTCCCTTTTTTTAACAAAACTGAACTGTACCCTTTCATTTGCTGACCAAAACAACAAAACACAAATTAGTTAAAATTATTTGTTGCAATGTGTATGCCAAGGATGGTGCTATCTGATAATGCTCTACCTATCATTTTGTATATCACATGTTCCAACTCTAAACATAGTCCACCTGAGTCTGCATACTGACATATTAGCAACAAAACACACATGTGGACATTCAGGCATACTCAGTATGTAAATTACTTGCAAAACATAAGAAAACAATATACAAAATGTGGTCGATGTTTAGTTTGATTTATGGGATCTTCCGGATCATAAATTACTTGCTCTTATATTAAATTAACCCATGTAGCCTACAATGACCTTGGCAACTGACATAGAGTAATGTTATGAGCTTATCATATTTCATTTTTCAGTCATCAGCTTCTGCAGAAAGGGAGAGAGAGGTTAGAGGTGGGACATTTTTAAGATATGTGTCATTGTTTCAGGTTCATTTCAGGTGTACTCTATCTCTCAACCACTTTAATACTATTGTTCCAGTGACATGTACTGGGAAAGCCCTTATAGCCTATCTATAAGATAATTTATTTCTAGCAGTAAGACATTTTTTTTGAGCCAAAGTAGTGACAATTGTTAATGACTTTTGTGTGTCAAAAATATTTTAAAATAGCAAAGTATTTAAAAAGAAAAAACATCTTAAGCATTTGTCTATGGAAAATAATCTTCAAATCACACACCCCGGGGGATTTTACTTCCACACATTTGTTGGAATCACTCTCAGCCAATGTCTTTATTTAACCCTGCTTAAGATTCAGCTCAGTCTGAGCAAAGACTTCTTTTTACTTAGCAGCATTCTTTGGCAAATACAAAAGAGCTGGAACACCAGAGTATGACCACTCTGTGCATTAACAACAAGCTGAACACTAACACTGATTGGGTAACAGATGAATGGTGGGCTTAACCCATTCACACACCTCTATGCCAATGACAGCTACTGTAACTAAAATGATATGCATAGACAGAAAACCTCCGTAACATGTAAACAAACAGTATGTCTTCAGCTTTGATTCAAAATAACTGACAGTTGTTGCAGACCAGCAGTTTTCATGGAGTTTGGTTATTTCTTCAAAAGTGATTGCCAGCTAAACGCTTTTGGTCAGACTCTCACCCGGCATCTCAAGGACTTTTTGAAGCTGTGTGTTGATGTAATCTGTTTGCAATGTTTGCAAATGAGAATTCCTGCTGCACAATGCAGTCACTGGAGTGTGTTCCCTCACAGTGGGCGGTACACACGTCTGAGCGTGTACCCAGTGGCTGTGGTGGCTATTATGATCTAAACAATGGGAATCAAACATTGTGCTTTACTGGAAGCCACTTTAGATGCTATGTGTGATTATAGGCTCACATATACATACTCTCATTTACAGTCGGAGCGACACAGACACAAAACTCGGAACAGCTTTTGTGTTGTGGTCCAAGGGAGAGACCTTCCCTCTCTAGTATTTACAATGGACCATAAGCGATACTTTTATGGGCAAAACAAACAGCTCCATTGTGCATTTCTTCCCTTAGCTGTGCCCATCTGACATGGTGAAGGATTTATACATCTTCACAACACATACCATTTGCAGTTATGCACTGCAAAAAGTCTTCTTGTCAGAGACTATGTTCCAATACCCCACAGAACAGTTCCTTGACAACAATAGTCTATGATCAAATGGTGCCTTAGTGGACAAGATACACTGGCTGGAGTCTAATGCTCAACTACTACCAAAAGTGCAACCATGTGCGACTACAACCATCCTCCCCACCAATCCCTGATACTAAACAGCAGCTACCTCCTCCTGCTTCCCATGTTGATGGCACAAATGGATATAGGTATAAATGAGAATTTGTACCTGTTTTTGGTTGCAGCGGTCATAACCATTGGCCAGAAGGCAGGAATTCATATTCCCAGTTTAGGGGTGAGACTGAGAGCTGTCTGCTCTAATAGATGATGCTCGTCATATACTGTATGACTCAGAAAGGTTACCATACCAGCAAACGGCAGCAAAGGAGATGACAGACTCAATGAAGGCCCTGTAGAACAAAATGATCAATGATTTATCCACCTGAAATTTGACTAGCTTCCTTACACACCATTTCAGTATTGGAATCGAATTTCAGACGATTGTCTGTAATATACCCACTGTTTGGTCATTTATGACACTACTCTGAGGAGCTAGTGTACATCATCGAAAATCAATGCACATGACTTTAGTCTTTGTGACATTACATTTTAGAAATGCCTCTTCACACCAAGAGACAAAATCATCTACAACTGGGCCGTGGCTGACTTCACTATCGCCTAAAAGACTAACAAGAATCATCACCATGCAAAAGTGTCTGTCGGCATGTTGACTTCTACAATCATTAGTGTATACAGGATATATACACAACCTTGGGGTGAACTGGCGGATGATGTTAATTCACCAGACAACTTCTAAGGCAAAGTTGTTAAGTCATCTTTCAACTAGTGTGTTTCTTGCTGACTTCTGAGGTTCAATAAGGTGATGGTAGCATCGACCACCACTTTCTTAGCCCTGTATGCAAACAGAGAAGCCCTGTATGCAAACAGAAGTAAAAAAAAAAGTATTGAATTATATGAAATTGTGGTATCGGGATCCGATCGGGAACGAAAAAACTTTACAGAAGTTATAGTAGGTACCAAACATAGAAATTAATCTATCCTATTTTACAATCATAATGTGTTGAATGAATTAGTAAAAAACAAACAAACAAACAAAAAACTTACTCGAGTAAACTATTGTTGTAGCCAGCAAGTTTCCACCACTGTTTGAAACACTGACACAACACTCTCTTTGGCCCCCTCCTCCTCCAATAGCAAGGAGGGAGACATGTAGAAAAGCAAACTACTCAAACTCACAAGGGCAAAGGACGTCAAATCCAGTTTGAGCTTGAACTTGAAGATAAATGCTATCAATAATGTTCTTTGTGATTATTGGTTTGCAAATACTGGAATTTGGGAAGATAAACATATAGTTTTGGTGGTGATCTTTTCTGGACAGAATTCTGACATTGCAGTGACATGAATATTACAATGAGGACATAACCCAGGTAATATATTGATATTCATTTGGATACCTACAGAATCACTTGGCCTACCTTTTTCAATTGTTATTTGAGAATGATTTTTTTTAAACTATGGTGAATTGAGTCAATCACCTAAACTACTATAGGTCTGATGTTTATTCAGATAGTATAGATAAGATATGTTGTGTATTTTTGAGGGGCGCCAGCCCCTCCTAAACACAGGTTTAATGTTAATTAAAGTTCAATGTTTCTTTTGTAAACGCCATTGACAATGAAGGGAAATGTAGTCATAATGTGCCTCATTACGTCATATTGTCTCTTTATTGTTGGCGTTTAATGTTTGTGTTTGCCCCGTTTGTTTAACATCACCATTACATCACCTAATCAACATGAGTTAGGCTATAGACTTTAATATATTCACTTCACACGGGTGTGATTTATTATCATTATTCAAGATCATGTCAGATTATTGCATGAACACAAGGAAACCTTGAACATTTTAACAGACGTTGAACGCTGACAGAAGAACGATGGTGAAAGTATAGGCTACGTGTAATTTCTCTTGGCATTCCCATTTGGGCTTTGCAGTATGAAATGTAGGTAGGCAGGTGCTGGGAGCCAGAAGGAGTAAAAAAGGCAATTATTAAAAACAAAACAAGTTACAACGTGCAAATGCCAAATACTAAAAAAGAATATATTTATAATAAGAATATATAATAATAATTATATATTATGTAATAAGAAAATATAATAAGAATAATAGGAATAATAAAGTACCCAACAAAATGGAGAAAGTTATATTAGGCTGTTTTTTTTGTACAATACCAAAAAGCTCATTCCATCGCAAAGGCTTTCCGCAGTACCTGTGGAAAGCCGTTTACTATTACCGTTCAGTGCTCAGATCCGACTAGAGCCCG
Source organism: Protomyctophum bolini (assembly GCF_963924005.1). NCBI lineage: Eukaryota > Metazoa > Chordata > Actinopteri > Myctophiformes > Myctophidae > Protomyctophum > Protomyctophum bolini. Next base: position 34,153,912 of record NC_137868.1, on the reverse strand, counting down.
CCTACTGTAGTTGGTACTAGTTTACACCTATGGTTTACACACACACAAACTGTTTCCGTATCTACTCGACACCGGATCTACAAACTGCAAAGCGCATTGATCCCAGTTTGGGCGAGATTAACGCGAGTAACCATTTTCTCGACTTTGACAGCTCCAAGCCCTACCCACTCATCGTTCTAATGTGTGTGTGTGTGTGTGTGTGTGTGTGTGTGTGTCTGCTGCCGACCGTTAACCCTCCACGCGCGCGATCAGCTCGAGGATAACCTCGTCTTTTTAAATAGAAAATGCAGCGGAGCTTCCATCGAAAACTCGTCGTCGTCCAGCAATAAAGATCCACGCGTTGTCCGTCCATGGGAGTTAGCCTTTTTTTCCTTCAATAATCACACTAGTCTTCAAAAATTCCGCCTAAAACGAAAAAGCGATCCACCCCCACTTTTGGGTTTCCAATACTCGTAAGTAACGGCGTCGTTAGCTTGTTGTGGCTAACGGTGGTTAGCGTATAGTTAGCGTGTTCGTAATGTAATGCACAGTTTAGAAATCATGTTTCAAGGTGGCAAACCAGACGACAAACCTTAACTTTAGAATATGGCTATGGTGGCTTCCAAATATAGGCCAACCGATCAACATCGTTGTTGTTTGGCTAGCTATTTGGCTATATTATGTTTCACTGCTTAACATACTCCTACTAGATTCTAAATTAGTTGGCAATGCATGACATTATGTCAACAGTGCTTCTATATTGTATGAGACTGGGGCAGGCAGCAATCTGTTTGGACTCCTGATCCTCCTGATCCTCCTTGATACAAAAGTTTTAATACTGAAGAAAGCAGCTTTCCAGATCTTTTTGTATATTGTTATATGCTCACAGTCACAGACAGTTGTTCTTCACGTGGCACATTGGCACTATATTAATATTGATTTAATGATTATCTATTCAAATAGACAGGGGCTAAGATGTATAGGGCAGGTATCAAGCATTGACATTTCTTTTCTAGTAAATGAACAACCAAATAGGAAATCTAATTGATCAATGTTCCATACCATATAATATATATTCTAGGAAGTGCTTGGGATACAGACAGTAGGCTACAAATGACTAAAACCTGTGACACTACTGTAACTGTTTGGGTGTTATATGTTCTGACATTATGGGTGTGATTGATTGAATACTTTATTGTACTTACTGTACACAGGGGGAAGTACAGTTCAATACAAGGTCTGCTAAGAGGATTTAAACACAAGAAAGCCTCTTGCTTGTTTCCATTGGGGTCCTTATGTAGGCCTATTCAATTCATTGAAACAATTAATGACAGAAATATATACTTTGTCTAGTTTCAAATTGCAACAACCTATAAGTGCACTTTGTGGTTTTAAAGGAGAGCAGGGATTTACACTCTGTTAAGACTCCTTTGTTACTCTCCAGGTGACCTGTCAGATGTCTGCCAGGCCACCATGTGAAATGTGCCACAGAAAACGTTCTACAAGCTCTTTTTCACAAAGAAGAAAGTTGTTGACTTTTCTATTTTTTTCGGTCTTTTGTTAATTATTGATAAATTAATTGATAAAAATGTGATGTTTTTAACAAATCATGTCCCCTATTGGTTAAAAACGGGGTGCATGATTAAAGGACGATTCCATTATAGGACAGATGGCAACCCGGCCTAGATGACAGTCGTGGATGGAGTATACAGATGAAGTGTGAAGTCATAAGTGTAATGGCATGTGCATTCATTCAGAGCTATGCCAATTTAAAAAGCAATCCCATCCCATCCTGCTATACTTCAGTAGGGGTTGCACCACCTCACACTAAGTTCAAACTAGCCTAGTTACAGTTTAAATGTCTTTTAGTAATGCATAAGTCTTTACTTAAAAGCCATTTAACATGCAGCCCGCCAGAACCGTAGAAAACGGTGTTAAATCGTTTAGCCAAATCGGTGCAATGAATGTCATTTCTGGTTAAAACAAGGTTTTTCAACGGCCGATAGCAGGCGCTGTGATACTCGTCATCAGGTCTTTTCTGCACAGAGCGAGAGAACAACTGGTCAAGACACTACACACAGCATTTTGTCATTGTAACATGTGGTTACGGATATTTGGCTCCTCAAAATAAGTGTTACACGCATTAATGCTGGCGGCAAGACAGTGTAAGCTATAATTAGGCTATTAGGCTTAACTTAGTGTGAGGTGGTGCAACTGGCTTCTGTTTACTAAACCTATTTAAATCTTTCTTGGAATACTGAAGAATGTTTGTTTGATATTGCATCTCACACATCTTAATTGTATGGAAATCCTCTGTCCCTGTGTGTTCCTGTCTGCAGGTGTACAACAACTACCCTGAGGGCCTAGGGGCGGCTCTCTACCGAGAGCCGTTTGACTTCAATGCCGAGCCACCGTGGGATCCTAGCTGATACTGGGGGAGCTCCATCATAGGACTCGTCCATGTGAGTAGTTGGGGTCTGGTGGCAGGTGAAAGCTTAATTTATAATAGTATGATGGTGTTCTGCAAGTTCTTTGCAAGCAACACTGAATATACATTGCTGAAGTGTGTGTGTGTGTGTGTGTGTGTGTGTGTGTGTGTGTGTGTGTGTGTGTGTGTGTGTGTGTGTGTGTGTGTGTGTGTGTGTGTGTGTGTGTGTGTGTGTGTGTGTGTGTGTGTGTGTGTGTGTGTGTGTTGCAAGTGTACATTATGCATGTTAAATTAATAACTGAATATAAGATAGATATCTAAACATAAGTACTGCAATTCTTTAATTCATGATGATGCATGTTAGATCTATTTTTGGCAGTAAAAGTACAATGGATACTTTTTGTATCCATGTCCTGACTTTGATCCAGCAATAGGCAGTGAAGGCAATGTCAGTAATAGCCTATATATAGATAGATTCACTTTGTGTAATTTGAAATACATTGCAAATAAGGTTCCTGGTGGAGTGTTATGCCTTATTAATGTGTAATAATAACTAGGCAATTAAATTCCATTCAACCCCAGCTCCCATGTTAAGAGGCAAGTTCTATGAGCAGAATTGTTAAGTCATTTTCCAAATTACATAAAACCCCTTGGTTGGTTATAAAAACCGACGTAAGTTTGAACCTTGTCCTGGTTTGAGTAACCTATGGTTCGAGAGTGTGCTTAATTTAAACCTGCAGATTTCCGCAATTAATATGTTAGTATTAGTGCAGCTGCTGGGCAAATTCGGAGTTGTTTCTACTTGTTGTCACAGCACTGTCTCTGTGACCTCATTATCCAATATCCAGTGATTTTGCCCCAGCTGTGGCCCTTTTGATCAAAGCAGTATCCTTTCCTTCCTTTGTCACCAGACAGTAGTCTGCCATTCACCAGGCTCTCTAGGCAATCCATCTATCTACACACATTGTATCACCAGTGAGCCTCACAAAATAATGCAGTTTTTCATATGTGGTCCCCCCCCCCCATGCATTGTGTAACATTGTCCAAAGTGGAGATGTGGCTCCCTGCCACCAGTATTGTGAAGTGGTTAATGCCATCAAACGAACCTTTACGGGTCACCACCTCTTGGATTATTGCTGATCGTTGGGAGTAATTGATGGTAAAATAAACTAACCCCGTGCCCCAGAGTCTGTGTTTTCACAGTGGCTGCTGATTGTAGACTCCGGCATTATCAAATAGAAGCCAGTCCCCAACACTGAGCTCAGGCAACAGACACTGATCAACCACCTGATCCATGTCATCGCCAGACGGACCCCACAGACGGATGAATAGGCCTCTTCCACGAAACAGCCCTAATACGTGGCATCCATTTGAAGCTCTGATTGGCTGCTCACTTACGATGGCTTGTGTCACATTTATAATCACTGAATGTGATTAGAGATGTTTGACATATACTATACTGTAGGTGGCTGCTGATGAAAAGGAAAACTGAACACCAGTGATTATGCATCGCCCCATTTGTTTTAGACATTTTGCCTCTATACTGTTGAGTATAATGTTAACTTGGCTTTTGTTCTTGTACAGTTTGTTGCAGAAGTCTAGGACCCCAGGGGCTCGAGTGGCAGCAAGAAAGACGACTTTGGACTAGCCATATTCTTTATGCCTGTTGGATTAGCAGAAAACTGTTGAGAAGATGAAAGGAATTGCTGATGAACCACAGTATTCCATTGGCCTCCTAGAGGGAGGCACTGCCCTCAGTGAAGTGATTGACAATCACATTTATGAACAAACCATGGTAATGAGCATTGCTAACACACTCACCCGTTGCCCTGGATATGCTCCTTAGATATTATGGATTTTTATCTTAATTGATCATTAATTGTATGCCATTTGTGTTTCTTCCCCAGGCTGAGAAGAAGGCATTCTTCGTAGCAGACCTGGGAGTCATAATGAGACAGCATGTTCGCTGGCGAACTCACATGGCCCAGATTCGGCCTTTCTATGCTGTCAGATGCAACAGCAGCCCAGCTGTTATTGAAGTTCTTGCGGCTCTTGGCACTGGATTTGTGTGTACTAACAAGGTATACCTATCTCAGCGTCGCTTACTCTTGTATCATCACGCTTCTTTACATTATGTTCAAATTTAGTTTTTTTAGTGCTCCAAAAACTACATCTTAACTGTTTAGCCAAAATCAAGACTGTGATAAACAGCACCACCTGATGTTCAGTATCAATAATTTGGGTTGTATTGTACAGCATTTATCTGTACCAACTCCTCAGTACTCCACATACATTGATTTAAAGTAGCATTTCTTTTGTGCTTTTATTATATTTTTCCATATTTCTTAGTCTGAACTGGAGTTGGTGCAGAGCCATGGTATTCCACTTGAAGATATTATCTACAGTGGAGTTTGCAAACAGCTCTCTCAGATTAAATATGCTGCTAAAAATGGTTTCGACCTCCTCGTGTGTGACAACGAAGCAGAACTACGCAAGATTTCTCGTTGCCATCCAAATGCCAAGTAGGTGCTCATTCATGTTGTTGGGGAGGGTAATCACATTCACAAGTTGTCAGCTATTTCAAGCAGAAATTTACTAGTGGTTATACATGAACATTTTGATCTGTCTTCTCTTTCTATCTTTTGACATTTAACCGCTTTCAACAAAAAAAACACATTTTCTCTGTTTCTTCTCCAGACTGCTGCTACAGGTTTCAACAGAAGCGTCCAACCATGCAGAGGAAACAAGCATGACATTTGGCTGTTCCCTGAAAGAATGCAGACGCATGCTAGAGAGTGCTATGGAGCTGGGTGTCCAGGTGGTGGGGGTCAGGTGAGGCCTGCTGCCTTCACTGGTGATAGATTTGACAGTGGCTTGTACCTTCAGGTAGAAGAAGAGAACCAGCATTAAGTCTTAACCTATTATGCAGACATTTGGTGCTTATTGGAGGAGCTACTTGGGCGATGCAACCAGCTACCGTCGCTTATGACTACATTTCTTTAAGTCAGAATCGCACCTAGATGGCATGATATCTGGTTAGCCTTAAGTAGCCCACTACCAGGTGCCGAGGGCCGTTCGTGACTGGGGGTCCAGTCGCTTTTCATGTTTGTGAATAACTTGGCACCAAATTACTTACTAGCGACCTTATTCTTTTTGATGCTTTATTTGTTTGGAAGCCTATATGGCAACTCACTCTCTTCTTAGAATAAAGTATAAACATTCTCTCTGCTCTGGTCTCAAGGTTCCATATCCCCAGCTCCTGTGAGGATGACCAGGCGTACGTCCATGCTGTCTCAGATGCCCGTTGTGTCTTTGACATGGGTGTAAGTGAGGTTTCGTTCGTTTAGTGCGCTAGTTTATTGCAATGCATTTCTACAGCTTGATATAGGGTTTACCCAAAATTGGAAATCCTTGAATATACGTCACATACTCTGAACCTTTCTCATTCTACACGTCATGCAATAATGTACATACAGAGTCACCAAGGTCACCCCAGAGACTTTATCACCACTCACAGTATCGCTCCCACCAAATTTAACAATCTTATTAACAAAATGTTTTCACACTCAGGAGGATATGGGCTTCTGTATGAGCATCCTGGATATTGGAGGTGGCTTCAGCAGGTCAGAAAAACAACTGAAACAGGTCAGTGTGTGTTTCAATTTGCTCCTTACATAACACTGAGTCAAGACCAGGCCAGCCTTGCTCAGTGAGGTGTAGCATGTTGGACGTCACAGATTAGCGCTCCAACAAAGCCTGACTGTTATTAAACTTGGTAATGTATTAGGTAATGTATTAGGCCTGCTCTCACTCAGTGGATTCCTTTGAGGTTTAGGCACGCAATAGAATGTGTGAGAAAGGTATGACATTTTTGTAGCCTACTTTTACAACCTTTATATGACAAGCACGTAGTAGTTCAACTCTTTTAACATTTGGTTCGGTATACTACTTTTCTTTTACTCTGTTCCAGATTAATAATGTGGTCATGTCTATGGTCGACCTGTACTTCCCTCTGTCCTCTGGTGTGTCCATTATTGCTGAGCCTGGCAGCTATTTTGTGTCTGCTGCATTCACTCTGGCTGTCAATATCATCTCCAAAGATGTGGTGTCACGAGATCGCCAGGACCAGGCACATGGTTAGTGGCAAGAAGTGGAATGATATTTCAAAAGTGCTTAAACCTAAGTGAAGAGTCCTTATTAAGTGATTAATATTGTCTGGAATAATCATACTACTCAAACTTGGTCTATTCACATTATTCTAACTAGAAGAAAGAGCTTGACTTCATAGAAAGGGGACTAGATTTCTTACTAAATCATAATTTCTTTCCATCAAATGTATTGTAGATGAACCATCTCTAAATGATGAGCCAGAGTTCCAGTACCACGTGAATGAGGGAGTGTATGGGTGTTTTGCCAGCAAGCTCACTGATACTGTGATTCCAGCACCATCTGTTCACAAGGTTGGTTGGTGTCCAAGCTTTTTCACTAGAATAGAATTTTGCCACTGTTCACATGTTTATTTGTGTTTTTAATTCCTTTATTGAGCCTAAATAAGTAATTTCTGTTTTTGTGTGTGCTACTACTAGAGCACAGCCCTGAATGGTCCAGTTTTCAGCAGCAGTCTGTGGGGTCCGTCTGGCGATGACATGGATCAGGTGGTTGATCAGTGTCTGTTGCCTGAGCTCAGTGTTGGGGACTGGCTTCTATTTGATAATGCCGGAGTCTACAATCAGGGTCAGCCCATCTCCATCATGCCATCGGACACACCTGCACCGCCTATCTATTACATAATTTCTTCTGGAGACTGGTATGGAAATGAGTGTTGATCTTGAAAATGTGAAATTGGTTAAAATGTGTGTGAATGATAGATTAGGGTTAGGGTTCTCAATGTTTTTGGCTGGGGAGCCCCGGAAATGCTTTGGCCATGTTTCGTGCCCCCCTCCCCAACCCCAATACAAATTGACCGGCTGCTACAATTACCTTAATAATAGAGAAGATGCATCATAAATTAATATGATGGCTCATGCCGTTGCCGATATGCGTTGCGCCGTTAAGGTTAGTGTAAGGGTTTGGGTTCGTGTCCTGCTGTGTGAAACACACACACATACTATCAAGACCGAAGCATTTGCAGCTGGCTGGTGTTATTAATTACCTGGCTTGGGCTGCGCAGCTCTTCATTATAGCGCTGGTTATCACAGCCTAATAAATACTAATGCTACACCCTGTGGATTTTACTTTGCCAAGCGTGGACAAATAATGGACAATGTGAGTTGGCTTCATGTCTTGTCTTGAGTTGAAACTGGATGCTGGATGCTGGATGTTTGAGGGAAAACAGACTGTTGAGGGACTGTTTGAGGGAAAACAGAGAGAGAGGGAGACTGAGCTGCTGCTGCTGCTCTCCCGTCTCGAGTCACGCAGCTCTATACAAACACTTTTTAATGCATCCCTCACCAACCTTAATCCAGTCTTTTTAATGCATCCCTCACCAACCTTAATCCGGTCGTTTTAATGCATCCATCACCAACCTTAATCCAGTCTTTTAAATGCATCCCTCACCAACCTTAATCCAGTCGTTTTAATGTCCAGCGAATAAAAAGAGTCTGCCGTTGTGGCAGCGGGACTTGAACTCTTAAAGCATGGATTGCAAGTCGGTCGACTAGACTACAGAGGCAGCTGGCTGAATTGAGATTTGTGTTTGTATTAGAAGGTAAATCTCCGCCCGTGCGTGTGGTGCTTTTCCCTGCCCTACTACTTTCGCCCTGCCCTAGTAGTAGCCGGCGGGGTAAAACGAGCACACCCTAGGATTCTTGGGGTGTGTGACTGGGAGGCGTCGCCGTTTACTCAAACCCACTGAAGGAACCATACTCGCTCGAGCGAGCGGAAGTTTAGCCTAGCCTAGTATGGTCATTATAATGCCTAATTTATTATTGTATTATCATTGATTTGATTGCATGACAGTGTATTGTAGAGTGGCTTTTTCTGGTGTGCGACACTGCCGCACAACTATGTACAAATTACCCTTTAAGACGGGTAAAGATAATTGAATCTGTATAAAATTGCAAGCCTTTTCTCACGCTGTTTGATTTCTTCTTCTAGGTTTGAGATGCAGGACACTGGCATCACCCAGGAGATCACGCTGAAGAAGTTCTCATTGGTCCCTTATTTTCTCAATTCCTGCCAATCAGAGGCTGCCCTCTCTGTCCCTGCGTAGTGATACCAATGCTTTAAACTTCTGTTTCTGGTTGCTGCTGCCAGTCTTCTGTATTCTCATGGGTTGAACTGTTGAATGGTGCCGGCTGAGCTTGTGTTGCTGGGACCAGGTTGAATTAGTAGTCCCCAATTAGATAGACTAGTCTGAATAGCCTGAGTAGGTAGATTGCAACAAAATGGACGACTCATAAAAGGTGGAATCATACTTTTGCTTTGGGTATCCCATGGCAGTTTACACATGCATACAGTGCACACACAGTTGATTTTAGTTGATTACATTTGAAACATGTATTATAACTATATCTGCATTACTGTTGCCAGTCTTGTCAAGTAAGATGTTCATCTCTGAGTGGAGCAAGTTATTTAAACAAATAACCGTTTTTGAAACATTTTTGAATGCTTCACTGGGGGAAAAAAATATTTATGTATATTTATGATTTTATTGGTTGTATAGATTTGTTGTGCGATAAGACTCTGCTAATGCTTTTATAATCAGCCAGTCTATTCAGTATTTTAAATGGATGCTTGCAGCATTGCTGCTGCACAGATGGAGGTGCATTTATTCATCCACTTGCTGCAGCAAATAGTCAATGTGATTAACAGATGGCAAGGCCATGATATGATCCTGGGTTATTTATCTGTTAATAGTGCAGTCTGATCTGGTAGGGAGGCTGTAGAAAGCACATGATTCAGTGTTCACCACTTAACTGGGGTTTCAGAGTGTTTTCTCTGCCAATAGTGGAGCGTGAATAGCAAATAAATCGTACTAATTATGATAGAACCATGAAAATTGGCTAGGTTCTCCTGGGCTTATTGATCAAATGAAAGAACAATATGGTCTCCTTTGTCTTTAAGCAGGGATCTGTACTAACCCTCTATAACAAATCTCTTTGCGGAAACTAACGGACTAAAAGCTCACATCATGTTGCGATGTGCTGTGAGCTGTCAAGTGAGCTGAAAAGTTAAAACACAGAAAATGCATTCACCCAAGCATATCCGTCCGTCATTTGTCCAATTACACTGTACTGCAACAAGCTTCACCTCCTAAGCACAACTATAGAATAGATGTAGGCTTCTTAATAATATTTACTCCATACACCTCACTTCACTAAGGAAAATAAACTTAAAGAAATAAAAATACAAAATAAGATTGCTTTAACTTTATTTTTTTAATTTATAAAGACTTAACATGAGGGAATGATAATGATATTAATCTCAATTATGGTCATATGAAATATCAAATGTATGTGATCATCTGGCGCGTGTATATAAAATCCTCCGTGTTGATCGGGAGTGACACACAGCATTGCAGCAAGGCCCCGATATTTGTATGTATCAGCATTTGTATTCACAAACAACTGGTGGTGTGAAGGCGAGTGGCGGGGCTATATAGAGCCATTCAGGCAAGCACAGGGTAGGGGTGGGGTGTTGGTTATGGGGAGCTATTACTGTCACTAAGTAGATGACAAGGTATTTGTCTAGGTTTAGTCATAGTTACTCCCGCCATTCCCCATTTCTTCACTGACATTGAGAACACTTGGGTGAGTCAGTGTACAGTTGCTCTGATTCCAGGGTCCCCCAGGGGGTGCATGGCCATGTGGATGTCCTGCACAGACAGATGTGCTGCACACAATGCTGAGAGTATTGTAAACAGTGGAGAACAGTGATGTATTCTGCTGGAAATTACCCCTAGCATTTTATCTGTAAAAAACGTATGTATGGTGAATGGCGATACTGATATGTCTCACTCTGCTAATGTAAGCTGATAAAATGGAGATAAATATTTTCACCCACTGTTTACACCCGTAACCTGTGATGCAACATTGAATACTTTATTAGTCAGAAATGTAAATGGCAAGTGGTACAGCAGTAAGACGAATAAAACTGGTTTCAATCCTGCATTTAAATTCGTTTATTCAATAATTCAATCGGTGATCAAAAACATTTCAATATAGAATATATTTTTAAAAAAAAGATTAATCGGCCGGCCGATAAATCTGTGTGGCTCCAATATAAAATCAGCGAAGTACAAGTCCACTCAAATTATAGAATAAGTAAATAATTTATTCATTTAATATGAATTTAATTTTGGGAGCGAGATTTTATGCCAATAGCCCAATCTGATCACCTGGTAGATCAAAAAGAGGCGGTTGCCCACCCGATTTAAATTGACCAACTACACACAACTGTATGAAAGAAATCAACTTCAAGAGGCTGATTTGATGGCCATCTAGTAAAATGTCTACCATCTTAGATTTTCATGTTAAAAACAATTGAGAAACAACCCTCTGGAGAACCACATCAAATGTCATGTTTATATCATCATTAGCAGCATGATTCCTCTCAAATTTTGATATGACTGTTACACTATAAGTGCCGAGTGCTGCTTTGTCTAGCGCCAAAAATACTGAAGGACAAGCATGAGATTGCTGTCTCTTCATAGCGAGACAAGATTATTATTTTTGACAGAAAGTGATTAAGAAAGCATAGAGGAAGTGTTGAGGTCAACGAAGCAACCTTTTCTTGAATGAGGAAGGCCTGCTTTTTGGACTTTTATATTATTAGCCTTACCTTCGCTCTGTTAATTTATATATATTGTACTGTGGTGAAAGACATTTACTCTTCAACAATTGTTGAAAAAGTGTTATTTACCGACTGTACAAGTCTGTACATGCAATGTGTGTACCATATCTGTGGATTTTGTCTCCCAATTCTTGTCCAAGGCATGACAAATGACAGGCAATGTTCTGTTATGAATCTGTAGCTGTGCTTGTTTGTGGAAGTATTAAACTCCTCATTGATTGTATTATGAATTCGTCTTTGTTTCATTATTCTAGATGCATTCTGGTATCAAATTAAATTCTACCATATATTCACATTGTCAGGTGGAACAAGTCTTGTGAGTTCATGTCTGCCTATATTACATACCTGATGTGCTAAACATAAGTCCTGGTTCTAAATCATTTTGAAATGCTGAATTGTAGCCAAAACAAACAGGATTTCAGATGGTTACATCACTCCCCTAGTACTAGGCTAATGGACATACTGTATAGTATATACCGGTACCTACATTCAACCAGTTCAGTCAGACAAATGCTTCTGTATTTAGGAGCATAGACAGACATACAGTTGAACATCACTTTCATAGAAAGAAAAGTAAGAAAAGGGTACCTGGCAATGGTACACATTTATTTTACATGCTGTATGTATTACAGTATTTGGTGATGCAGATTGAACAGCTGTACGGTCATATAAAATAAAAGGTTTGATAAAACTATCGTTGAAATTGATTGGCTGAAATTTGACGTTAAAGTAATTCTAGTAGTTGAGGTAATGTTGAGGAAATGTAAACTTAACCTTCGTCTCACTGTGAACAGTCCAGACCAGTTCTATATGCTTCTCTTTTATGCCCAAGCAGCCCAACTAGAACATTTAGTCCATTAACCAACCATGCTGCTGCCCTGAACACTGATAAAAATGTACTTTAAAGGGATTATTCTGCATTGGATTTCACAGTAATATTACAATGTTCAGCAGGTTGTAATTATTTTGTATCAAACTGAAGTTGAGCTTGCCTTACTGCTGACAGGTTGAATATAAAATGTAAAATAAGTCAGTTTTGATGTTTCAGTGTTTCAGATTAGATTAAAAAAAGTCCTGTACACTGATTTCACTTACAAAAATGCATTATTACTATAGGTATACATACAACCTTCACCATGCCTGATTCATTACTCTGAGTGACCGAGTCCGCCTCTGTTGGTGTGCAAAAATACTTTTTTTTCAGTGTTTCAGATTGACCACCACAATGGCGCATATGTTTGTATCATATCCTCATAGCCAACTAATTATGACCTATAGCTTCACAGTTGTCTGGCGTGTTTTTAAGTAGAGCAATCACTTGGGTCAGAAAGTCTTCGTTCAAGCCAAGTTTCACAGTGTGGAGCACACACGTTGCTGATGTCTCCAGAGTCACTAACACCCACTGTCCAATACGGTGTCCTCTTAGCTGCCAGGTGTCGGCGGGCATGTTTGGCCAGGTGATCGCTACGCATGAATCGGCTGAGGCACATAGGACAGGCAAAACGCTTCTCTCCAGTGTGGGTTCGATGGTGACGAGACAGCTCGTCAGAACGAGAAAATTGTCTTTCACAACCCTCCCACTTGCAACTAAAAGGTTTCTCACCTGTTTGGACAAAAGGGCAAAGCAGAATTACAATACAGGCAGAATTACATACAGTACAGGCAGGTCTCACATGTCACATTTACTTTGTTTTGTATTGGCTTTGCTTTTCCATTAAGCCAAAGTACCTGTTACCAAATACAAGACTGAGTAGGCATTTACGGACTCCGGAGAAAAGAAACATTTACCTTTGACTACATATAATATTTCATTTCTCACCTGTATGTGTTCTCATGTGGGCCTTGAGGTGGGAACTCTTGAAATAGGTCTTGCCACAATCCTCGCTTGGACAAATGTGACTACGTACACGTGAGACATCTGATTGGGATAGGCTGATTAGGTTGTTTCTTTTAACTGCAGAGGTAAACCCTGGTGCAGGAGCAATTGCTGGCAGCTTGGTGCCACCAGAAGGTGTCACTAGTGAGGGCTGGACAGAGTGAGTGGGGACAGTGGGCTGAGGGACCAGGAACATTACTGAGCCCTTTGCTATCCGAGTCCCCAAAAGGACCACCTGAGGACAAACTGCTGTTCGTGCTAATGTTGGACACGGTTGATGTTGTTGACACCAGCTAATATCCATAACTGGTTTGTGTAACATACTAGCGGATGTGGATGAAACAGGAAGCAACTTTTGCTGCTGACCAGCAGTTTTGGCCATGACAGGATTATGTACAATACTGTCGGTGAGCGCTGTTTTGGCCGGAGCAGGTGATAAAGAAAGTGTTTTGCAATACACAGGCAGAGGAGAGACCCTCGCAGTGACAGCTGGAATAGGAGAAACATGTCCAGGTTCACTGGATTTATCAATTGGGGATTGAAGATTCAACTTGGTCTGGCAGGCTTCAGCAGGGTTTGGCACAGTCACATTATAATGGGTCTGTGAGGGGGCCATATGACCAGACCGCATAACAACATTCTCCTCAGAGTCCGTACAAGTCAGCCTATCTCCAGAGTCTGAAGTAGTATTGAAGCCATTTGCCGTATATCTCTTTGTTCTTGAGATGGGCTTTATGCTACTGGAGTAGTGTTGGACATCTGAAGTGTGGCGGATCACACTGGTAGCCTGGTAACTTGACTGAATAGTGGTCACCTGTACCTGCAGATGTGTCTCTTCTATTGGCACTGAGCACTGTTGATTTCTAGATGGCACTGATTGCTGTGGTGTTCTTCCTGACATTGAGAGGGTAGCCTCAAAGTTGGTTGGACTACATGGCGGTGTCATACACTAAAATGAAATAGATATGAACATGAAAATGAGTATGATCACTTCATATATAAGTATAAAAAATTCTAACATACTGATTGCTGAAACACTTTGGACTACAGTGAGCTCAGCTGTCAAAAAATAAATGTCATTAATTTCAGTCAAACACAGTTCACACATGAAACAGATTTATTTAGAAGATAAATACGGGAGGCATACTTAGTTTAGACTACCGGTAGTCATTGGTTAGACATAAGGTTGGTGAGGGGTGCGTTAAAACGACCGGATTAAGGCTGGTGAGGGTGAGGGGTGCGTTAAAACGACCGGATTAAGGTTGGTGAGGGGTGCGTCAAGGGTTGGTAGAGGGTTAAGGTTAGGTTTAGGTGTGCTGCCCTGTGGGAGGTTATGGTTAGGGGGGGTTTGAGATAGGTTGTAGGACTAATGACTTGTCTAACCAAGTATACAGTATACACTACAGTATATGAGACTGTGTAAGTATTAGCGAATGAGACTGCAGGGAGTGATGATATTAGTAAACTTCAAGCCAGAGGAAATCTAGAATCAGTGCCTACAGGTGTGGTGTAGGTGGGGGTGGAGGTGATAAAATGCAAGAATAGTGAACAGCAGCGATGATTGTAGCCACAATGGTTGCAATCTAAATAGTGAAGCAGCAGCACGTTAGACTGAGACGAGAGACTGAGCAAGTGCAGCTTAAATAGATCTCATTTCATTACAGAGGGGATGTCAGGCCTCACTCTTGACATGGCAACTCAGACATGGCAGTGTTGCCATGTCTGCTTATTCTAATTAATATGCATTTGTCTGCAGACCCCCATCTGAAAATATTTTATGCCAGTGACCCGGCCCCATACATTTGTTAAAATGTATGGGGCCGTAACATTTTCTTCAAGATGTTGTTTTTAAATAGCAGACCTACAAGATCACAACGCATTGCGATGTCAAATAGCAGATAAAGATACAACTTATGGTTGCTTGTTTGTTGTTTCTCTCGCAAAACCTGTCAAACCACCTCAAAGGTTATTTATAGATTATTTACCATGGGCGAATGCATGAGCTCTGCAGAGCTTGGTGATAGAGAGTCATCCTCTGAGAGGTCAGATGAGGGAGTCAGGGGTCTGAACTTGAATCGTATGGTCTTCCAGTGATTATCTCCTGTACCCCATCGACCAGGCTCAACCTGGATGCTTCTGTGTAGCCCCTCAACGTTCATGGTGGTCCTACCTTCCTGTGTTGACCATAAAACACCGTCACTGAAATTATGTTTATGCCGTAATTTTACTATAAAATTAAAATAAATCATATGGAAGAATCACATATATATTTTGTATTATTATTGTACTGTGCGTCTTGTACTAAATAACTTGAATAGTTTGAATATATGTAAGATAACAATGTAATAGACAATTCTAGTATCCAGCATGCTAAATGTATACAGCCATAAATAAGGCAGCGCACTTATTTATACTGTAGGTTATGAATAAATACATAGATAAACTCTTTATTTATTTAGGCTCTTTATGCATTTATTTCGGCAATGCATTTTGATAGATAGCTTAGATAATAGATGATGAGATCCAAGGACCACAGTCCAATTAAAGCTATAAAGTGAATTAATTTTGAATATGTAGGAAACTGTTTTACTTACAATTCATATGCTTGCGTTGAACGGTGTAAAATAAATGTCGGCGACCGCAAACATGAGTAGCCTAGCCTTTAGTAGCCTATGTTTGTTCGTGTAGCTACCATGACTTGTCTTGGCGACTTTGCGTCTTGTTGGATTGGATCCTACACAGGATAGTATTGGAAAGATACTTGATTCAGTACAGTTCGTTTCAAATGAGGTGGAAACGATAGGCTTGTCTCATCGATTGTCCAATCGGGGGTAAAGGTGTGTTAAGCGCGGACCAATGGGAACAGAATGAGTGCGTGATCAGAAGCTGATCTGATCATGGAGACAGCATGGTACACAACGCATCAGCATGTGACAAGACAAATAATATCCTTCGATGAGGGTCAGTCTATGGTACAGGGTCGCACCCCCCCCCCAGGAACATCATCACAGAGTCGAGGACACACCATCCTCAATGATGACCATACAGGTTTTTGAATGTAGACTTTTGCACATATACAATTTGGCAATAAATGATTACTCGCAAAGACAAGGGGCAGTATATAAACTTATGGGGAAACAACAACAACGTGTACATTTCCATTTGCCTAAAAGTAAGATGGAGATTATGGAGTAGCCTATTAAATAGGGAGACACATAGACATATGTCCATGACTCCATGTGCAAATGTGACAAAACAATACTTAAGAGTCTCAGCAACAGCCCCCCAGACTCAACTGGACTAGTGCATGGTTTGTAATTGTAACACTAATATTAACTATTCATTTTATTGTCAAAGATTAGTTGTCTTAAATAAAGAGGATGTATAATAACTGAGCCTCTGTCTTGCACCACTTATTTTGGAACACCACCATTTTTTCCACCTTGGTGTGGTTCCTTTCTCTAATATTGTCAAATATTAGTTTGTGCCGGAATGGGAAGGGGATAGGCTTATTGCTTAGTGACCTTAACTCAGCCTGATGAGTGGTGACCTACTGTAAAACTCTAACATCTCCTCCAGTCTTAGCTCTGGTCCATTGGTCGATTCTGCCCTGCAGTAAGGCTATGGGACTATCAGTTTTAAATCTCAAATCGAAATCAGACCGGCCTCTCTTCTTTTGTGGAAATCTCACGAACGTTTGACCTACTCACTAATACAAAGACGTGTTGTGTCAATAGAAAGACTACTTTCCTTAGTGGACGCACTCTGAGCCCCCCACCACATGTATAAACAGTACTTTTTGGCCAAAAAGGGATTTTGTTTACACCGAAGAAAACAACAACTTTAGTTACTCCGCTGCGCCCTCTACCGATATTGCCCAGAGAACTGCCTCATAGAGAATATTTTTCCTCTGGTGAAAAAATATCCCTTTCTGGCCAAAAAGTACCGTTTATACGTGTGGTGGGGGGCTCAGAGTGCGTCCACTAAGGAAAGTAGTCTTTCTATTGACACAACACGTCTTTGTATTGGTGAGTAGGTCAAACGTTCGTGAGATTTCCACAAAAGAGGAGAGGCTGGTCGGATTTCGATTTGAGATTTAAAACTGATATTCCCATAGCCTTACTGCAGGGCAGAATCGAAGCAGTAGAAGGCTATGGACCAGAGCTACTCCAGTCTATAGAAATTCCAGTGGTAAAGAAAGATGTTGTCTTTCCATGTGGGATACCCGGGTTAGAATCCTGGGCCTGTGTGACTTATAGTTATAACAACACATTGAAAACAACAACAGTAAAAGCTTTTGAATTGAAAGAAAATAAAGTAGACTACTTAATGATGCACAAATTCACTCAGCAAGTTTGGCCAAGTATCCGCCCATAACAGTTTTTAGATATCTTGTGTGTGCTGTAATTGTGACCATAATCATTTGTTCCTCTGGGGAGATTCATGTGCTCATCAATCCACCATCAATCCACTGTTGATTTTTAGCTATCTTGTCTTACTGGCTTATTAAGTCTCTATTATGTCAATATTGTATGTGCACACCAAGGCACAGTGCTGTTATGTTAGTCACCCTTCCTGTCAACTCTGAGACATGTCACCTACAGACGTTCTACGATGACATGACACCGCCATTGTCAGCTGCATCATGGGTGACAACATGAACAAACACAATGCCACGGTGGAGAGCTTTGTGAGGTTGAGTGAGAGTATAACCACCTCCGGCTCAACACACTAACACAGGCAAGATCCACTGGGAGTCGGTGGAGATTATGGACACCTAGGCTACATGTTTTTGAGAGGCGCTAGCCCTTCCTATGCCAAGCTTTGTGTGTTTGTGTGAATCATAGCGATGATTTGATTGACATAGGAGGCGATATTGTACCTCAAAAGAAAAAGTGAAAAGTGAAGATGCCAATTGTGATTGGCCGGAATTACAGAAAAGTGAGGACACCAATTGTGATTTACCAGAATGTGATGATGTATGATGATAAGAGCGCCCCTCACTTCACACAAGTGTGATTTTTAGGTGTACACAAAGACACTGAGCTAGTCTGACAATTAATGCAGATACCCTCTACAGTGACTCAGTGAGGGACAGCAAGATGTCATTTCTGAGGAGGCTCTTTTCAATGTGTGCAATAAAATAAGATAATTATCACATTGCAGCCCTGTTGGTGAATAATTTGAATGGCCATTTGATGAGCAGTTACAAGCAGACATTTTTATTTATGACTGCGTACAGCTGAGCGGTTTGAGTATGACATTTCTGTCCATTAATCCTACATAGGTGCTTGGGCCGTGATTCAGCGGTCCAGGCACCTTGGCTGGTAATCCAGTATGGCAGTGTGCCGCGGGTTAGACTCCCGATCCCGACGGCCTTTACTGCATGTCACGCCCCCATCTCTCTCCCCATTTCCTGTCAGCCTACTGTCTATCCCTCCATAACAAACATAAAATAAAGGCGAACAAAGCCACAAAAAACAAACATTAAAAAAAAAAAAAGGCCTGAAAGTAGGGGTAAGGGTCAGTCCATTGGACAGAACAAGGTAGAGCGGGGGCCTCATGCAGCCCTGTGGATTAGTCAGTGTCAGCTGTCTAGACCCCCCAGCCTAGGAGAGAAAAGAAGAACAAAAGGCATGCTGTTGACAATGGACTAATACACACAGACTGGAGCCAGTTTCTGTGCAGGCAGGTGGTATTTATGCACCTTTTCTATAATACACTGATTGATAGAAATATGATTGATATAGGAAATGTACAGTAAATGATAAGTAGTTTGGGACAAGAAACTTGTGTTGACAGAGAAAATGGTAAATGGTGCATTTTACGCGCCTTTATCCAAGGTGCTTTACACAGATGGCAAAAGAAACCATGCAAGGCACCAACCTGCTCATCGGGAGCAATTAGGGGTTCGGCGTCTTGCCACTTTGACATAACTCTGGGGGAGAACTGGGAACCTTAAGCGGCCGCTCTACCCCTGAACCACTGTTGTCACTGTTCTCCCATCTCTCCACTACAAGTAGATTTCTAATGCTGGCTAATTGACAGTTTAATGGGCACTGCAGGGGCAGATAATACATTAGGCCAGTGTGGGCTTGCTTATGATTAGAACATTCTGAAATGCTGTTTTCTGTAATGGGCTAATGGCTCTGCTCCCAAAATTAATAGCCTCTCAGCCAGGAAAGGCTTATCATCACTCTTCATTGTTCATGTACTGTACATATGCCAGCAGCCACACCAGCCGTTAAGCTCTGCAGCATGTCAGCATCTTTTAATGGATGTAGTCATGGCAGTGGGTGTTTAGGCCTCAACTGACCCAGTGTTGAGAGAAAGTGTTGGATTGAGTTTAACATTTCTGGTCTGTCCTGCCTACTGCGCAGCCTGTAAAAATACGTCACAGCCAGCAGTGAGAGAGAGGACTTATTTTAAAGCCCTACTCCTCAGTAGTGATCATGTTACCTTACTGGGAATAAGTCATATTTGTGGAGGCATGAGTGACAAGAGCTGGTGACTCTGTTACTCTGATCTAGAAACTAGATCAGAGAAACTAAGGCTAATGGCAACAATTCACAATGTCAAATTTGTCAAAACGATGACACATAATAATGGATTGTATTTTTATAGCGCTTGATGTATGCTTGCTCAAAGCACTTACAATGGTCTATTTATTCATACATTGGGAGTCTGAAATATTCACTCACTATAAAAAGCTTTTAATTATTGGAAGCATCTTCTCATCTTGCCCCTTTGATAATAAAAACTATTTTAGTCCCTAACCTAAAAACCCAGTAACCTTCGTGCAGTGACATGGTAGTTTCCCGCATGCGATTCTTTTGCACCCATATTTAACTACATCTGATGACCCTCTGTCCATATTCCTAAAAATAGACTCTGCGATTTCAAAAGGTTTGTTTGAGTACACTGTGTCAATATGGGAGAGCAATATAACTGGTTTCATTAACCCCAGGGTTGTGGGCAGATAGCAAATAGAAAGTTTCCTCGAAGTAGCTAGCTAGTTTTGTCAGGATTATTATTATTTTCTTTCTTTTTATTGTTTTGTGTTGGCATAACCACTTGGCTTGTGGCATCTGTATGAGAAAGCACAGATTGTTTCAATATATATTTCTGCAATACTGATCATTCTATTATTTTAAGTTGCTATTTAAAGACTGTTAATGACTATTTAAATATTTAAATAAATATTTTCAAATTCAATGTACCAATGTGTTGGAATAGAAAAGCTTCAAAACATGCAATCAGGTAATCTCGTCCAGTTTTTCTTTCTATATTTCTCTCTACATGGCCTATCATATTCTTGTGATCAGAACAGAAGAGACACAAGTAAATCCTGCCATCTGCTGGTGTAAAACGTCAAACACTTTTATTGGATACGGGCACACGCACACACACACACACACACACACACACACACACACACACACACACACACACACACACACACACACACACACACACACACACACACACACACACACACACACACACACACACACACACACACACACACACACACACACACACACACACACACACACACACACACACACACACCATTTATATGGCGCCTTTATCCAAGGCGCTTTACATTCACTTCACCCATTCATTTCACCCACACATTCATACAATGCAAGGCAAATATGTCAATAATAACATTATCAAAAAAGACAGAGATATATATATATGGAAACAATGGCAAGTAGCAGGGCTTAATACTATTGGTGATCTATTTGCAAATGGGGCTTTTATAACTTACTCAGATTTAAAAGAGAAATTTGACCTTGAAAATGATGGTACATTCTGGAAATATTTACAAATGAGACACTGTCTGGGAAGTACTCTTGATACCGTTGAGAATTCACTAGTTGAATATCTAAAATTACCACATGAAGCTCATACTGCATCTGTTTTTTTGTCAAAAGAACTGCTGGGAGGTACATGTGACAGCCTCAAATTGATTTGGCAGAATGATTTGGGGGTTGACGTTGAAAATGAGCATTGGAGAAGAATTATAGCAAATGTAGGAAGTGGAATTATACTGAAATTATTCAGTATAAAATAATTCATAGATATTATTTGACACAGACTAGATTACTTAAAATGGGAATAGCGGATATTAATAACACATTACATGGACACACGAAATGGGCACATATATGCATATGATTTGGGACTGTCGCATAGTATACCCTTTCTGGTGTATGGTACTGGAATTCCTTGAGAAATGGGTGGGATTGACGTTGCCCAGGGATCCGCGGCTCTGTGTATTAGGGGACAGAACTGCTGTCCCTGGCATATCTAAAAATTTCACTATTATAAAGGTTGGACTTGTTACCGCTGCCAGAACACCTGGGCTTAAAGAATGGAATGAAGAAATGATCAAAATAACATCATATGAATATATGTTGGGCAGGGTAAATGCAGAAAGCAAAATGAACGAGACATGGGATGAATTCTGGATGTATATGAACCTTAAATGAACATTAATTTCCTTGCTGTTATTTTCTTCTTTTTTATTTTCATTTTAACTGTTATGTTTCTTGGACTGGCTATTTGTAAGGTTTGTAATGTTGATGCTGCTTTGTACTGAACCTAGATCTTGTACGATTTTGAAAAACAAATCAAATTTTGAATTATATATTTTTTTAAATAATAACATTATCAAAAGTCCTAAGAAATCCCAGTGGTCGAACATATTGAAAAATGCCAAAATAGGTTTTCCGCATTGACGCCCATGTTAAACAGTGGCTTAAACAAGTTTTCTTGTATAATTAATTTCCACACAAAAGTTTCAGAACTGTCCACAATCAACCAGAAACGGTGTTGGATGCAGACAGTGCTTGTGGGAAAAAGATCACACCTGTGTGAAGTGAGGGGCGCTCTTATCATCATACATCATCTCATCAGAATTTGCTTCCTCACCTTTGTCTTCAATGTTTGTGTTACGCAGTGTTTACACAAACACTCAAAATTGAGTGTCTCACTCAACATTGAGTCTAGAAATGTTTTGAGGAGGAAGAAGGCGGACTTTGTAACAGATTTGATGTGGGATATATAGTCCAGAATTTACACAAACACTCAAAGCCATGGCCATTCATTGTCAATGGTATTCAATGTTTGTGTTTACTCAAACCCTCAAAGCTGGACATAGGAGTGTTCAAAAATACAAATAAATTAAAAATCTTAACCCTTCATTTCTGTATATTATGTTTACATATATGCACTCGGTTTTCATGTTAATTTCATATGCATTATTATACTGTTCATGTGATTTTGTTGATGGAAAGCACTGCATTTTCTGTATGAAAGAATAATTATATTTATCATCATCAACATCGTCATCGTCATCATCATCGTCGTCGTCGTCGTCGTCGTCATCATCATCATCATCATCATCAGACCATTTAGTTTTTGAGGGGCGCTAGCCCCTCCTATACACAGGTTCAGTGTTTGTTTTTAGTTCAATGTTTGTTTTGTAAACGCTATTGACAATGAAGGGAAAATGTATGTCATAATGTGTCATACTGTCATTTACGTCATATTGTCTCTTTATTGTTAATGGTGTTTCATGTTTGTGTTTGCACTGTTTGTTTTACATGCACCATTACATCACCTAATCAACATGAGTTTTTACTAAACCCCAAAATAGGAACTGTTGATTCTTAACTTTAACTGTGTGGTATATAAATGTACTGTGGACCACATCCAATACGTCCAATAGCAGTGTTGGGCAGTAGCTAGCTACAAGTAGCGAAGCTACATAGCTTACTACATTTATCAGTAGCTTGATGGTAGCTTCACTCCTTTTGAACCAAGTAGCGTTTTTTTTGTAGTGTAGCTATTTTTAGACCCAAGTAGTGACGTAGCTTTCAACAAAAGCTACAAAGTTACAAATTTACTGTTAAATAAAGTTTTGTGGGGGGAAAAAATCCCTGGAAAGAAATCCATGATTGGTTGGTTTAGATAAGAAGAGTCTGACACAAACAAACAGACCACCCGCATTCTCTAGTCTAAATCCCTGTCTCTCAGCTGGTGCGCAAATGGCTAGGCTGTGGCAATAATAATAATTAAAAAAAAGAACAAAAAATAACTAAAATCGTTCATTTTTTGGAACCATGAACTTTAGTTCAAAATGTTGAATTATGAACTGAATTAGTTCCTTTAATTTTTTTTTACTGTGAACTGAACTATAGTTAATAAAAAAAAGAACTTTCCCAACACTGAACACATGAATCAGCCACACCGCAAGGTACATTAATACAAGTAAATGTGAAAAAGTTGACACCAAAAGCCAGACAGAGGGCTTGTTTGTTTTTTAATAAACAACCAAACTCAGCATTTTTGCCTGCCTATTAGGCTATTTGTTCGGTGGAAACTTGATCATGAAGTTGATAAAAAATATTTAAAAAAAAGTAGTGTCCATGTAGCTAGCTACTTTTGCCATGTAGCTTATAGTGTAGCTTGCTATAATTATCTGGGGATAGCTTTGTTGTAGTTGAGCTATATTTAATAGAGAGTAACTGGTAGTGTAGCTTACTACATTTTCCAAGTAGCTTGCCCATCACTGTCCAATAGTGAAACCATCACTCAAGCTACTCAAGAGGTTCTGATGAAATGTCAGATGTCCAGCTTAACATCACATAGCCATGCCCTCGTGCCACTGGCCCTATACGTCAAAGAGGCAGGGGGTGTTTGCCAAGCCCCACTTCATTGATAATTTGAAGTATTCAACCCCAGTGGGTAGGTGGTTCAGGAGGGGCCCGGCTACTGATTTGTGTGGGCCCGGCCATCTCTCACTCCTGCCAGATATTTCACTTTCATACAGAAAATGCAGCATAAAGTGCTTCACATAATAATGAAATGAACTTGAAAACTGAGTGCATTAACACCCTCCGCGCCATTGCCTTAGATTAATGTCAATTCATTAATAACATGGATAATGAAGAGAAATTGCACTTGAAGGGTTAACTTATTTTCTTCATCTTTTCATAAGCATTGTACTGCATCCAACACCGTTTCTGTGTGGAAATTAGAAGACAAGAAAATGAAATCATTGTTTAACATGGGTGTCAATGTGAATTTGGTCTATTTTCAATATGTTCCACCACTGGGATTTATTTGGTTATATATATTACTTATTACTAACATATTTATGAAACAAAAAAAGTTAAAAAGTTTCTGTTGCAATTTGTTTGAGGTTGACCGATTATTTCCATAGATTTATGTAGATCATCTTGCCCCTAACACAAACATTAAATGACATTAACAATAAAGATATTTTAATGTTTGTTTTGTCATTATTTGTTTCATCACCATTACATCACCTAATAAAAATGAGTTAGACTTTAATATATTAGCGCCCCTCAGCCCTCACTTCACACAGGTGTGATTTTTTGATTATATAGAAGTGTATGTACGACTTGTAGCCTACGTCCCTAAATGTTATGATGAATTGAACATGGTGGACCCTATTGTAAACAAGTGTAATGCTTTAGGGCACACGAGCATATAGATCGTGAGACGTACAGTAGGATGTGTCGTATCAGAAGAAAGATTTCTTCACACAAGTGTGTGTGTGTGTGTGTGTGTGTGTGTGTGCGTGTACAGTATTTTGATGTTCCATTAGATCTTCTCTTCACGCAACCAATCCCATTCACACTTCCTGTTTGGTCCAACCCTCCAACCAACCAGTAAACGCAGGCTACGCAGCGGTTGGGTCGCATTGCATACTTGTTAGCCTCGGTCCCAAGCTCCCGTCCTTAGCTCCCGTCCCAAAATAGACGATCTATAAGCTCTACAACTCGTCGCGTCGCGACGCGTTCTGAGCTTGTGGTTCGGCTGTTTTCGGCGCGCGACACCGTCGTACGACGAAGCATCGAACATTGCTCGCTTCACGAGACGAAGGTCTGGCCACGCGAGATTACATGTGTGCGCTAATCAACACAGAAAGAAGAAGCAGTTGGTAGAGTTAAGATGGCGGCATGTGGGTGAGGAGGCTGTGGATCTAAACTCGGGGATTTTATCGTCTTTGTAGATTCCTATGAGTCCGCATATACACAGTAATCGGAAAAACAACAATCTCCACACATTTCACACGTTTATTGTGTGTAATCTTTGATTGGGCCCATGACATCCATACACTTCGTGGTTCACCCGTTGCCCGGGACCGAGGATCAGCTGAATGACAGGTATGTGTTGCGGGCGACAGGAGGGGGGGTAAGGGGGGGGGTATGTTTTAAATCAATATTCGCGTGCTGGGTGCGGTGCACGGCGAACAACGGCGTGTTTATCAACTATGGACGCTGTCATGTACGCGGATATGAATTGAAATGATTTTCCGCGACCCCCTTGGGGCTGAAACAAGGGGCCCCGGCATCTTGAACAATCTCTCCGTTCGTTAGCTTGGATGCTAGCTAAACAGTCCCAGCTCTGCTAGCATTCATTGGCCCACAGTCAAAGTTGAGCTGGACAATGCGGGGTGGGGGGGTTGTGGGGAGAGAGGGGGCTTTTAACGTATTCAACGACAGCTTTATATCGATGCGTCATGTTTCTACCTATTCCACTGTTGTGTATGCATCGGCGTTTGTTATGGGACTCCTTTGTTGAGCATCTAGATCAATTAACTAGTGAACGTCAGCCGCTACCCGATGCTAATGCTAGCAGGCTAACGTTAGCCCAGCACACTCGTGTCATCATCGCCGAATGTTTGTTTTTTCCCTTTGCATTTGTATTTGCATTTTAAGTTACACGGGGATTTCGAAACTGAGAGGCCTCGCGTTGCTGCTGTATTGGCAATTTCTAAAAATGTCACGATTGCTATTAATGTCACTACTAGTTAAATTTATGCACGCCACGGTGTGATGATAAATACAATTGGATAAGCACACCGCAACTCAAACGCATCCCATTGTGTTGTGCAGCTGTTTTGTTGTCGATGCTGGGAATGATCCGAGTGTAATAACTTATATAAGGGTTGATTGTTCAATTAATCACTTGCCCTTTAATACTACCAAAATGTAGCTATAACAAGCTGATGCAATGTGGTTAGTCTGGTTATTGGTAGTAAAACTACGCTATAACGTTATCACGCAGAGTGAGATATATAATACATCGGGAGTACATCATACGTGATTGATATCTTCCCTGTATTTTAAATGTTTTACCGGTATGTGACCTGTATTTTGACATGATTTATATTAAACCTATTTATATCATCCATTGAGATTGAACTTATTAATGGGCTGTTCTACTTTGAGACAAAGAGGTTGAGAAGTCGGAAAGTGTAGACTAGAGTGACCTTGAGATAAAATCAGGCCAATAGTTGAAAGCCCCTTGCTGTTCATTGTGTGATTTCACAGTGTCACTAACTGGACAGATCGACTGGAATTTGCCTTGTGCTTTCGTTTAAAAGACCTAATGCACTAGCTAATTAATACCCATCATTCCCCTTGGGCAGGGGGTCATGGCTGGTTTATCCTGAGGCATGCATGCCACTGCACACATGCAAGTCCTATGGTCACCACTCACCATGTGCTGCCAGCCCCCTCCTCTTATACCCACAGAGGAACTTGCAGTTGTCAAAGCCGATGAGTGCTTTTATCTAAAATAATAGTGCTCCATCTAAAA
Source organism: Protomyctophum bolini (assembly GCF_963924005.1). Taxonomy (NCBI): domain Eukaryota; kingdom Metazoa; phylum Chordata; class Actinopteri; order Myctophiformes; family Myctophidae; genus Protomyctophum; species Protomyctophum bolini. Next base: position 34,127,192 of record NC_137868.1, on the reverse strand, counting down.
CGTCTGGGTTTCCGAGGCTAGTATATGCTTGGGATGACTATCCACTTCCAGTCACATTTCCTCAACGTGTGGTTCCCTTGACCTAGCTAATGGCTATTTTAACACATCAGATAGAACAGCATTTCTTTGCAGTGTAATGGTTTCATTGTAGCTAAATGCCTCTTCTTGCCCAGCCCTTTAATGTGGTGTACCCCTATATTCACAGTGAATTTGAAGTGCTGTTTGATGATTCAAGTTTCTTTATTAGGGAAAAAACCTTTATGTACTATCTTGTTTTCGAGGGGCTTCCAACACAGATACATGTCACAATCCATTACTGTTTATTAGTAAATGGCAGTCCTATTAATAACATCACAGGTAAGGTCAGTGGTCAACTGACAGGCATATTTTCAGTCATTTGCTGCTCTTACCTCCTGTCTGCTTGAGTAGTATAGGGTTCTGTCTCCTTCACTTGGAAGTTGGATATGGCTATTCTAGGAGAGTAAAGTTCTGGGGTCAGTGTTGACAAAGGGATTTTTTTATGTTGCCTACAGAAAAACATATCAATAGCTTTTATTGGTGGGGAAAAAAAACTTGTTTACAATAGTTGTTCATTTGGGGGGGGGATCGGGAGTCGAACCCGCGGCACACTGCCAGACTGGATTACCAGCCAAGGTGCCTAGACCACTGAGCCATGGCCCAGGCCAACACTCTTGCCTTGCAGTGGCACTGGCAGGTGTCAAACTTGTGCATTACATTGTGTAGTCAGTCAGGAGCCTCAGCAGTACTTGCCTCAGCAGTACTTGCCCTTGGCTTTCTGTCTATATGACAGGATATTGACCTGACTTGTCCTGCCTAGTTTGTCAAAACCTAACCATAACCGCAAGCATGGAGCAGCACATTTTCGCCAACTTTAATCTGGTGACAAATTGTAACGCATGTTCGCCAACCTTAATCCGGTCGTTTTCTTTATGTCTGACCAATGACTGGTTGGAAAAGTGTACAGACCCAGAATCACCAGGACATATTTTTTATTGGTAGCAATTCGGGCCGGAGCCAGGCTACGTTACTCTAATAGACGTCTTATAACATAGCTTACATATTACTTTTGCCATGTTCTGGCATAAATGGTGTAGTTTCTTGTGGCCATATATGAATTGATGTTTTGTGATTCCTGTGATCATTAATTCCCTAATGGAATAAGCAATTAAAAGTAATTGGCAGTCAGATGCCACTAGTACTTATTTAGTTGGCTTGATTATGTACTGCTGATTTTAAATTATCTGCATTTCCTGTCTGAGTAAGACATTTTTACAATTGTTTAAAATTTGTTTTGCAAATGAAAAACACATGACAGTCTGCTTATTGTGATATGTGAGAAACATCAGCGTTTGAAATTGAATTTCGAATTGATGTCAAATTTTGTGAAAGTCATCATGGCAACTCTTGGACATTCCCCTCCTATGCTCAGCTTTGTGTCTGTGTACCAGGGAAATGATTTGATTGGCTGAGTGCGGAATGTGATGTATGATGATAAAGTGCGCCCCTCACTCAAGTGTGATTTTATTTGTATTTTTGAGGGGAGCTAGCCCCTCCTATATACAGGTTTAATGTTTGTTTTTAGTTCAATGTTTGTCTTAAAAACGCCATTGACAATGAAGGGAAAATTTACATCATCTTGTCCCTAACACAAACATTAAATGCCATTAACAATGAAGAGAATTTAATGTTTGTTTTGTCACTGTCTAAGTTAGACTTTAATATATTAGCACCCCTCACTTCACATGGGTGTGACTTTTTATTTATTGTAGCCAATTCTTTTTTTTACACCCTTTTCTCCCTAATTTAGTATGCCAATTAATTGCTCCCCACATACATTTTCTGTGTTGCTGTTTCACCCTACTGACTCACCTGCCACTAGTGATGAGGACGTAGGGCCTTCGTCCTACTCCTCCCACTCAACACTCGCTGCTGACGGGTGCTGCCCCGGCCCGTAGGAGTATGTGCAATGGCCAATATCACCTTCCCAGCCTGCCTTCCCTCCCCTGAACACGGGCCAATTGTGTATGCATAGATGTCCGACAAAGCCGCATGCACCGTGGTGGATTCTAAACTCTTGAATTTTATTGTAATGTTAATAAAAATGGCTTTAGCTTGTCACTGAATGTTTTCCCTCACCTTTTCAGGCTCCGTGAAGTCTCAGAGAAACTCAACAAATACAACTATAACAGGTGAGCCCTTGTTGCTATGGTGACCAGTTATATGCTGTTTTGTTCAAGAATGATGTGCCCAAAGAAGACAATCCTTTTTATTATCTGTTTTATTTGATGCCATGTTGATGAATTTAATATATAGGACCAGAATGGAAAACTAGTCCCTAGGTCTTTTTAGTGTTATCCTTTTAGCCTTAATTAATGTCTACTGTACCATGTGCTGTTTACATTTCTGACTAATAAAGTATTCAATAAATCAATCCTCTGTGTTTTCCAATGTAGTCATCCACACCTTAGTCTGCTGGAGCAGGCCACTCTGAAACAATGTGTGGTTGGACCAAACCATGCTGGGTTTCTCCTTGAGGTAATCCTACATGTAACAACTTTTAATCAGAATCACATCATTCTATTGTGGGAGACTATGTCAAATGATGCTTTACTTAGGTTGGCGTCGTTTTGCCAGTGCCTCACGGGTAGGTCTAGGACTCTAGGTGATATGACTTCAAATCATTATAATGATTATTTCAGGCTTTTGCCTCGATTGCGAATTTGCGACTAATGAACACTTTTTATAATATGAAAATGGATTCACAGGCTCACAACATGACACATCGCATCTTGGGATGGGGATCAAGAATCGATCAATTAAATTGTCAGTGAATCGAACAGCCCCGCTCTGGAGTGAGCTCTTGAGATGCATGTCTCATAATAATAGAATGATGGGATTCAGGCTAAAAACTTAAAAGTTTCCCTTTAATCAAGAAAAAGATATGTTACACAGTCATTGACCTCTGTATGTTTCTTATCTGGTCCATGACTGAAAAATAATGTACTGTTACTGTATAGAGCACCGAAGTCCTGACGTAACTCGCTCATCCCTTCGATTCCCCTGGTTCGCGGAAGTAATTTCTCTATGGAGAATAACATGAGGTGATCTTAATATCGTCTACTATAAGCGTTGTGGTCCAAAAATAAACAAGCTGTCTCTGCGTTATTGTCAGGGAGGTGTCTCTGTATCGTTTGCAACAGTCAGTCACTCATATATGATACAGTCTGCTTCTAGCGGAAATCTAACTAATTCAGCAGCAGTAACATTAGCGTTTTCTCTCAGTCAGTTGATTCTTCATATCCATATGAGTGAAGCGGCCGGGGTGACATGTTTATTTTTCAAACACAGTTCTTATATGAAGCAATCTAAAAATCCTCCTATGGCGTTTTCAATGCAACTAAACAAATACATGAACCTGGGGACTGACGCCCTCTACTGAAAGTGACGTCAGACTTCGGTGCTCTATATCAACAAGGATTTGTTCTGGTTCCCAGCAGCACCACATTCTGGGCATATTTTGGTATATTATAGCTTATTCCATAGTTGCATGTTTATAATGTGAATAATTTGCAAGGTTTCAACTTGCAAGGGGTTGTCTCATTCATTACCTCCAAGGCTCAGTAACATTCTTATCACAGAGTGTGTACACAGAGTTCAATCATACACACCTACATACTGAAGACATAGGATTTGATTCGTTTTAGTTTCATGATGTACGTTATGGCATTTTCTCTGCTCCAAGTGCTTTTCAGTGTTTTGCCCATGCACACATTCTGGTACACTCAATCTGAGTCAAGTCTTTTGACCTTTTGCAAGGTAATGTCAGGCTTGTCAGAAAAAAAGCGATGTTCAAGCCAGTGGTAGAACTGGCTTCTAAATGCATGTTAAGTCATTGCTGAAAACGTGATTCTGGCAACTATATGTTGTTGAATTGTGGAGTTACACCACTTAAAATGTGTTTATACGATATCTGATTTATATATTTGCGGGTGGAGCTGAAATCATCACTTGATGGAACTGTAACCATGATGTCATACTGTAACCATACTTGAGTCACTACTGTGCTGTTATCAAACCAAGCTATGGCCCTATTAATACCCCTGTATAATGGGCCCTTCACACAGGGCGTGCTGGTGGAAACTTGCATATTGGCAGCCATCTTTATTTATTTTGTATTGCAATGACGGTCACTTGAGCTTCATTGTAGCCAGAATTTGTACTTGTGTGAAGCGTTGAGAAAATAGCCGATCTACAAACTCACAACGCATTCTGTCGTTTGACAGAGCATAAATTAGGCATTGGTCTTTATTGTGGCAAATGCAAGCAACACTACAACACAAAACGACTTAAGGGAAAGGCAGTGATCAGAAGTTCAGAACAGACATCATAGTCATGGTGTTACACCACACGACACACACTTCCAGAACCCAGGGCCATTCTGAGAAATCAACACGGTGAGCTTCAGGGGACATGCCCCCAGCGTCCAGACCAGAAAGAGCTACTGCTCTACTGTACTGTGTTTTATCATGATAAAACTACTTACTTGACAATATTATTAATCATACAAATTTGGCTGCTTGGTTAACAAACACATTATTCTATTAAGGGCATGAGGTGTGACAAACTGAGAATACATAGTGCTTTACTGTTGGGTGTTGTTGAACAGCTCTATAGCAGATATTGCTACCGTTACTGTAGACTAGAGTGTGATTCAGTAACATGGGTCTCCGCTCTTTAGTCAAAGTTTAGCTCGGCATACCTATGTCAACCAATTAATCCAATCAGGAAGGGACTCAATTTTAAGTGGTGAAAAAAAGAATGAGACATTTAATTTCCTGTTTAATTGAGTGATATCTGAATTTAGAGCTTTAACCTTTTTAACAAAGAATAACTTAAAGCACCTTTTAGGCTTTCAATTCGCTACCTTTAACATCTAAATGCACCAAAAATGATATCTGTTTCAGGATGGGCGTGTGTGTAGAATCAGCTTTGCTGTCCAGCCAGATCGCCTGGAGCTGAGCAAACCGGACGGCAATGAGGGGTGAGGGACATCTTTATGTTGTGCTTCTTCCCAGAAATGGGTTTTATATCTTGTTTCTTTTGGAAGAGAGGGTACAATATGTATTGAACCTGGCATGCTTGGGCTTCTGGTGGCTGGCTGCTGTGATTTGACTTTCACACTTGTGTCCTGAGTTTTGATCATAAGATAGATATATATATATATGGCATGTTTTTTTTTGGTGTTTAGACATGTATCTCGTGTTGTGTGCTCAGACTTTTTGTTTTGTTTTATTTACCTGCCACAGGCAGTCAACCCATATCGGATTTGGATCGGTGCTTAGACTGGCGTACTCGCTGATTCCGATACGACCAAATAAGAGCATATCAGATCAGACATGTTGCCGATACTGGTATCGGGACATCTCTATTCTAGAATAATACACACTTTTCCTATCTATTCACTGTGATATTCAATTGTGTATACATCACAGTTCTATATAATTGGGCAGTATATCTGCTCTAGCATGTGGCTGGCTGTTGGAATGAAATAATGCTTCAGTAATCTGTTGATTATGAAGCAGAAGCTACTTTTCAAGATGTTTTTTTTGGCCAGTCTTACATTATTGTAGGAGCCAATGCCTTTTTACCAATAGGAAAACATTTCCCCCACTCTGCTGTTCTTTGGGCCAAACAAAAACTAACTACTAGACCACCTACACTAGAAAAAGGCTTTTGGGAAGTCATTTATATTGCTAAATATCTGTGTTATGTGTTTCATTTCTTTTTATGGAATGCTTTTCAGTAGTTGCTAGGGTTTGTGTTGGCTGTGACGTTGAGCATGTCTTTTTGGTGAATGAGTCTTTGATAGCCCTATACATGTTGCCAGCAGAGCAGCATCCAACAGTGATTTAAAGGTTTTTTCAAGGCCTCTCTAGCTGTTAAGCATGCATGTGAAGGCTGTAGACTAATGGAGCCGCCTGGTCTAAGCTTTTCTGCAGAGCACATGTTTTGTTGCCTGGCACAAACTTTCAAAAGAAAATGAGACGGTTTCAGATGGTAATAGCTTTGCAGTCAGCAGCATTGTGGGTTGCCGGGAAGCCTATGGAAAAGAGCACTACAGATTTTCAAATGGGAAAGTTTGACATCTTACCAAACAAGGCATACTCTCTTTGTACTCTCTGAAGAATAACAAACAAAAGTTACATCGTATGCTCCAGCTTGTTCATTGCATGTTTAATTTGTGTTCTTTATATTAACTTATGAATAATTCAATCCCCTGTTTTCTCTGTCCTGCAAATGGATGAAATTTACATGAATGCACTGTTTTGTTGGGAACAGGGCTTGACATTAAGGTTTGTCCGGGACAAGTATTAAATCTTCCCTGACAAGGGCATTCAATTTGTACTTGTCCGTTGGACAAGTGACTCTTGGTTTAGCTTTTTCTGTGACGCTCATTCCTAATCATTACCTTTACAATATTGTTAATAGCCCTAGAATGTCTGTAATCTTACATACATTTCATGTTTTCCAAATACAGAATACACAGCCATATATCAGTCCTATCAGAGCAGTTAGCAGACTGACCACGTCAGAATGTAAACTTGTAGTTTACATTCGCGATAGAGGTGTAGTTATTTCACTTATTAGGAGAAAGCAATTGCATCCCCAAAACCACAAGTTCTATGTTTTGGAAGAAGGAATGAGTTGCAGCCAATTCAGATTCCCAAGGGTGTTGCCATGCTTGTCTCCAAAAAAACCCTAATGTTTCACAATTTAACATTCAAAAGAAACCAAGCCCAAAAATAATGTGTGGGGTGTAATTGACAAAAACATCTTGCGTTTTTATTTAAAGTTTTTTGTTTACCTATATTTCTTTGGTTCGTCTGTGTGGGACCTTTGTAGGTCTGTAACCGATCTCCCATCTTTTGTTTCCAGTTCAAAGTTGAGCAGTGGTTCAGGGACAGGAAGAAGCTCCAGGCCAGGCAGGACTAGTGATCCTCCCTGGTTCCTGTCTGGCTCTGACACACTGGGCAGACTGGCAGGCAACACCCTTGGGTAAGTTCTGGCAGGGTCAGCAGAGGGAAAAAAAACCCTCTGGTCCTGTAAGGTACAATGTGTAGAGCATGGCAATAAAGCTGCGATGGTTAGGGTTTGTTTCCCAATCATGGGGCCAATGATTATAAACCCACAGTGGACACTGAGACTCCATAAAGTGGCAATGATCTCTAAATGGGGAAACTGGTTTTCATATTGATGTACTGCTGATGTAAGACGGAACATGAAATCTTTAAGTGGAGGTTTAAATATGAAAATGTATTTCCAATGCAATTCTAAAAAAGTAATTCAAGCTGTTTTCTGTTTAAGTTATCTGGCCCATATTTGGAATTTGCAGCCATATAACTGCTGTGTTATGTTTAAAGTCTTGCTATTATGAAACCTCTTGAGTGTACCCTGTTCTGTCTCAGCCAGCTGTCACAAGGCTAAATCCCAGTGTACACAGATGTGTGTTTGAGTTTCTCCTGTTAGTCAGATGGTTTTGTTGGCACACTCATCTGACTGGCCTTGTGCTGTATGTAACAGGAGTCGCTGGAGCTCTGGTGTAAATGGAGGCAGTGGAGGCGGTGGGAGTGGAGGCGGTGCAGGAGGAGGAGGAGGAGGAGGAGGAGGAGCAGGAGCAGGTGGCAGCAGTAGTGGAGGAGGAGGAGGCAGCGGAGGAGGAGGCAGCGGAGGAGGAGGTGGGGGAGGAGGAGGAGGAGGAGGAGGAGGAGGAGGGGGCGGAGGTACCTCGGGCAGGTCCTCGACAGCGGCCCGTGACTCTCGTCGGCAGACCAGGGTTATCCGCACTGGGAGGGACCGGGGCTCAGGCCTCCTGGGTAGCCAGCCTCAGCCTGTCATCCCAGCCTCTGTCATCCCAGAAGAGCTTATCTCCCAGGTACAGGTTTCCACATTATTAAACATAGTTTGTTTTCTTTAGGCTTTTTTATATTGTTTTATTACACGTTTCCTCCCTATATAAACATTGCTTGTATGTTCAGTGAGGTTTATTTTGTTTTAATTCAGTTTCCCCATTAGACGTATAAACATTTGATTTGTTTGTGCAGTTATAATATTTATTGGACCAAATGCTACTATGCCTAGCCAACAATTGATTTCCAATACAGATTAAAATTAAACCTAGTGTATAGACGAAAAAGCAAGTAAAAGAGTAACGTTGAGCAGACTAACATCAGTCACTGTAGTTCAATGTAGTAGAAGACCTGCGAGTTTACACTGCAGATATGTCGTCTCCGCCTACAGGAAATACGTTTGCTGTGACCATGAGACCGGTTTCTGAATTAGTCTATACATGGAACACTTTCTACCTTTCTATCCTTGCATTGTATAATTTCAGACTCATGTTCTCAGAGACATGTTAGTCTTGTACTCGCATGACACCTCCACTGAAATGAAATGCCCTTAATCTCTTTTCAAACCCTAGCCTCTGTGTTCTTGCTGCTTTTGTAGAGCTTAGGAGATGGACTAGATGAAGGCAAGATCACAATAAAAATCAGCTCAACTGTTGGGAATTCAAGGCAGCTGCTATCTTTACTTATGGGGTTTTACTGGCTTTTCTTTTGTGTTTTGCAAGCTTGTGGAGCAAAATTGCTGTTCGCAATGTTTTACGATGTGCTATGAGCTTGTAGATTGGCTGTTTTCAGCTGGAAGATATTTGATGTAGAGGGAGACCGCTGGGAGACCATGGCCAACAAAGTATAGGGCGTAAGTGTTTAATGTTATGTCAAGGTTGGAGTGCTTATGTTGGGTTCCACTCGCTGCAGGCCCAAGTGGTCCTCCAGGGTAAGTCCAGGAGTGTGATCATCCGGGAGCTCCAGAGGACCAACCTGGACGTTAACCTTGCAGTCAACAACCTGCTGAGTCGTGATGACGAAGATGGTGATGATGGAGATGATACAGCCAGCGAATCCTACCTGCCTGGAGGTTTGTTTGGAACTTTATGAATCATTTTGGGGAAATTTGTTTCCTTACCTTTGGGTTATGAAAGCAACCACAAGCTAATTTCGTCATGTATTAAAATACTTGGATGTGAAATTTGTATTACATAGGAATATGCTTATTATGCATTTAAAAATGTCATCTTATTTCTTTGTTGATCAGTAGATGGTCATTTCCATCTAGAATAATTATTGGTACTAGACCTGTACGTGCCCATCGGCCTACTTGGGAACGATGCAACTTGGGAACCTAATAATACCCGTTGTCAACTTGTCATAGCACCCGCATCTGTCTGTGTCTCTTTTGTGCCCACACTGTATATGGAGATATCTGTAGTATGCAATACCTGTTGTCATAGCACCCATTTTAACTGTCTGTCCGTGTCCGACATGGAGATCTCTGCATCTGTCTGCCTGTGTGTGAAGAGTGTAAACTGACTGAAAAGTAGTACATCATTCTTGAGTTATGTGCATTACAACCGTACATGCACGCAGACACACACACAGAGACATGGTGCATTTATAGTAGGATACACCAGACCTGAACAACTAATAAGAAAATATTATATTCTTTCTGTGTTTATTCCTTGTAGAGGACTTGATGTCCCTGTTGGATGCTGACATCCACTCGGCTCATCCCAGTGTTATAATCGATGCTGACGCCATGTTCTCCGAGGACATCAGTTACTTTGGCTACCCTTCTTTCAGACGATCCTCGCTGTCCCGCCTGGGATCATCCAGAGGTAACCCATCAACTCTGACCAGTGAGGAAAGGCAGGAACATTGCGATAGTGTGTTTGTTTTGAGGTATTTGCGTGTGTATGAAACGGAATGGGGCAGTGGTTGGTGGAAGGGATGTCATAAAGGTGCTGATTGTTAATTCCTGTGTGTCAATTCTGTTTGTGCAGGGGGAAACTGTAAACAAACATCCTCCTGGGAATTTGTCCAAATTGGCAGATCAATATAATTTGTTTTTAGAACATGCGGACAAAGCATGTCAAACTGACAGGCAGATTTATCAAAGAAATAAAAATTAAAGTGACCAGCAGGCTTATTAGTTGAAGTGGTTAACATCTTCCATTGTTTATTTTATGCCTGATTGTTTTGATGTAATGAACCAAGCTTGTATCATACTGTCAAAGTAATATCTGCTGAATATCCGCCGGTGTTACACAGAAATTGGTGATTGACACATTTGAAACCAGCAGATGCTGTTTTAATAGTCATCATTAATCTGAAAACCAGCCTGTTCACCCAGGATACATGAAACGATGAATGTCGAGATTTCATGCAGCCTTTGCTCTTGAAGTCACGAAACAGAGCACTGCATTCTCAGAATTTAGTTGTTGCTGGGCCATGTAGCTTTTTCACTGCGGTGGTGATAATTCCATACCATGACAGCCCTAGGCCCACACTTTATACACATCCCTCCATTTTTCTGTCTTACTGATGGCTCTGACTGAATTGTGCATTAAGACATTGTTACTTGGGGTTTTTGGTGTGTGTTGTCACGTTTAAAATGTTTATTGTATATTGCCTGCTTGCACTCGCTGACTTATTTGTCTGCATTAACTGGCTAGTTCTGCTACATCCCATAAAGTAGAGGGACAGGAACATTGTAAATGGTTAGTTGATAGTGGGACGGTTATCCCTTAGCCTGGAGGGATGCTTGCACAGATTATTAATGAAAATGACATGCAGTATTTGTTAGTTTACAATTTGAATAGTCAGTTGGAGACCCCTCAGTCGACACTCGGCAGAGTGTTCCTAAAGTTAAAAAATATATACAGTATATTTAAAAGTGGACAATTGGGTCTAGAAATATGATTACTTTTTCAATCAATCAATAGTTTTGCTTTTAAGTTTGTTTTAAATGAAACTGGACTTCCAGTAGGTCGACTTACCTTAATATTAACTTTAACTAATATTAGAAGTTTTAAACAATGTCATAATGATCTATTTTGTTGTCCTGGTGCTGGTAGGAAATGAACAAAACATGAACAGCTGGAATAAACGCATGATCTTGGCTAAAAATCATGCGGTTGTTGTTACACAATGTGTGTCTTTCATATTAACTTTCGACCGCTGTTGCAGTAGTGGCAAGCTGTGTTATCTCATGCTGGCTACAGTAGCGTAGCGGTATAGAACAAAACGGTCTACTAGGTGCTCTGATCAGGGTTTTTCTCCTGACGCCTGATCGGTCGATAACGATCACCAATTGGATGATACATTTAGCAATTGACTGCCTTGGTTTGCCGGTTACACACACACACACACACACACACACACACACAGTAACAGTTTTCAGACAACAGATGTTCATAAAGTGTTTTGGAGACGACATTTTATGTTGTACATGTTGATATATTTATGAACACATTAGTTTAGTTAAGTCAAACTAGGGAACGAAATTTGTAGTTTGCCCTTTCTCCAATTATTTTACCTATTTCTTTTTTATGTGAAAGTTTGTTGTGTACTGCATGACTGTAGTACATACTGTGAGCCCTCTGAGAAAGGCCCGCTATGTCTTCCTGTTTTATCAGACCCTAACAACTATTATGGGAGAAAAGAAAACATGCCTAGCCCACTCTTAAGCACACATGCATGCCTTTTTTCTGTCTATCCACTTCCTCCTCTACCTTGCATTTTGACATGCGAGTGTGCAGAATTTAGATTCCCCACTCTCAATCTGTAGTTTAGTCATTTCTAAAAAGAAATAATACAAAATCAATTTCTATTTCTCTATCTATCTACTCTTAAAATCTGTTTACGGGTCTTTCCCAGAGAGTGGCTTACTTTTATCCCACTGGTGTGACCTTATTGCATACCAGTTCTCCTTCTCCCCTTAGAGCGTGACTCAGAGCTGTTGCGTGAGCGTGAATCAGTGTTGAGGTTACGCGAGAGGCGGTGGTTGGATGGGGCCTCGTTCGACACAGAGCGAGGCTCCACCAGCCGCGAGGGTGAGCCCAGCCTGGACAAGAAGAGCATCCCGGTGCAGAGCCCCGTCTCCTTGGGAGAGGAACTCCAGTGGTGGCCTGACAAGGTGGGAGTATAAGGAGGAGCTATGGTTATACACAGTGCTGTAGTTTTGTTGATAAATTGTGTTAAATGGATGCTACATGTTAGTGAATTATTACACTCATCTCCTGAAGCCAGGTTTTGGATTTATTTCTTTATTTTTGAAGCCAAGATTTGGATACGTTTGGAAAGTTTTTAGCAACACATTTGACAGAGATGTTGTAATTTACTCCTAATTACTCCCCAGGATGGTGTGAAGTTTGTAAGCATTGGGGCCTTGTACTCTGAGCTGGTAGCTGTCAGCTCTAAAGGAGAACTCTACCAGTGGAAATGGAGTGAACCTGAACCTTACAGAAACACACAGGTGGGAGAATTTTATTATGTTTTGGCAGAATGATGCTAACACAATTTAGTGAAGAAGAGTAAGACAAATATGAGGAAAAAGCAATATCTAGGTACTAAGACAGAGGCTGGTTATATGCCCTAGGCCAGACCTATTTGATTAGCCAGAGATTGTGTAGCTCTAAATGTGTAGAAATTCTTTCTGAGAGATGAAGCGGTATTTTACTCCAGATGTCTGCCTGTATTTACTGAACTCTTCTGTATCCTGCAGAGTCCTTTGACCATATGTTTGGCAGTCATCGTCAGTTGGCTAGGAAGCACACATGGCTTAGGGGCTGATCTCCCTTTATATTGAAGAGTCGCTGATTCAGTTCTTCCTGTCATTTGTCCCCACAGAACCCTTCTATTCATCACCCCCGTGTCTCCTTCCTGGGTCTGGCTAATGAGAAGATCACTCTGTTGTCTGCCAACAGCATCAGAGCCACCATAGCCACAGAGACCAACAAGGTAGCCTTTTGACGTAACCAACTATGATTATGTTTATTTAAAAATGTTCTGATCTGCTGTCTGATCTGCCTTTGTGTCCTCTACACTGATCCTTTAATTCAAGTGTATGTACTCGTTTGTGCTCTACAGGTAGCGACCTGGGTGGACGACACACTGAGCACGGTTGCCTCCAAACTGGAACACAGCGCCCAGACCTTCCCTGAGCTGCAGGGGGAGCGCATTGTGTCCCTGCACTCCTGTGCTCTCTATACTTGTGCCCAGCTGGAGAGTAGCCTCTATTGGTGGTGAGTAAGGACATGGTTTTGTTACATAGCTAGCCTGATGAGAAATGTAATTGGCCCAAGACTGGGGGAAATGCATCTAAAGGCAGCTCCAGACGGCACAGACAGTCGGCTGTCAGCCAGTTTGAAAGCGCCGGAACCCGATGATGAAGAACTGAGCATGTTCAGTCGGTTGCCGACCTCGGGAGCCGTCCGTCGCTATCCATGTTGTAGTGATGAGGGGCTAATATACTCCACTGTAGAGTGGATCTCTAGTCTGCTCGTCATGTTTCAGGGCTGACTACTGGTGTAGTGTGAACTAAATACCATATTCTCAATCGCAACTCTCAATTCCTTTACCAATAGATCAACTCCAAAGCTAGCGTGAAAATGCTACCAGTGTTTTGTTTTCGTTGTGTCTTACAGAGAGGTTGCCTGATTCTGTGTGTGTAACAAGCAACGAGGTTTATGAAAACAAGTACTAAAGTAGCAACAACTTTAACCACTTGATTACATCAGCCATTTAAATAAATAAAAGAATCGCGAAAGCTAGTCCAAATAACCAACTACACTTCAGAAACAAGACCATTAAATCAATCACAACAATATATTTACGTAAGCTATTTTACAGGAAAACTATCCCAAAGTCGCTTATAATAAGCAGAACTGACAACACTGCAAACTATCTGCCGACTGGTTTGTGCTGATATAAAAAAATGCTAGTCTGTTGCAATCTGACTATTTGGTGTGGAAGGGCCTTAACCTAGATCTAGAAAGCAATTATCTCATGTTGGCCTATTATTGGTTTCATGCTGTCTGAAACCGATGAGTCTTTGATCCCTTATTATTAACTGTGTAACTGTGGCCTTGGAATAATTTCCCTTTTATTTAGGCAGTAAACACTGAAGAATTGCTAGGTCAAAGCCATGTTTTTACAATTCACTGGTTGTATCCACAGGGGAGTTGTGCCTTTTAGTCAACGGAAAAAGATGCTTGAAAAGGCCAGAGCCAAGAACAAGAAGCCAAAGTCCAGTGCTGGCATCTCCTCCATACCCAACATCACCGTGGGAACACAGGTAAAATGGGAGCAATGCAATACTTTTCAGTAGTTGTGTTGAGATGTTTCCTTTGTTGGTGTTTCTAGTCAGGGTCCAGGCTCAGCACTTCACGAAACCATGTTGCTGGCTTGAATTTGACATCCTATTGTTTTGTTCCTTCCTTAGGTGTGCTTGAGGAATAACCCCCTCTATCATGCTGGTGCAGTGGCCTTTTCTGTCAATGCTGGGATCCCCAAGGTGGGCGTTCTGTTGGAGTCTGTCTGGAACATGAATGACAGCTGTAGGTTCCAGCTGCGCTCGCCAGAGAGTCTCAAGAACATGGAAAAGACTACAAAGACCCAGGAAATCAAGTAGGTACCCCTATAATGAGCAAAAATGGATTTTGCTTAGGGTTGTCCCGATCGGATCGGGTGATCTAAAATTGGCGCCGATCACGTCATTTTCAAATGATCGGATTCGGATCTATTTCAAGTGCAACATGTCTGTAAAACGCTTCTGAAATCAATCTGGTGCAGACTAGTTATAGACATTGGATCTGTTAACACTACTGTGAACAGAAGTAGTGAGCTGAACAACTGAGCCCCAGGGACCTTGTCTAACTTGGATTGATGTTCTTCTGTTAAGCCTCTTTTTTAACATAACATTCATCTTTTTTAAATGACATCCATTAGTCTCTGCTTGCTCGCTTATTGGCCCCCTGTATGGTTCCCATCTTCACTCTACAGGGCTCGAAATTAACTTTTTTACTTGGTAGCACTGGTGCTCCCAAATTCAGAATGAAGGAGCACCAGAAAAAAATTAGGAGCACCCACCAAAATTTTACGAGCACCAATATGTAATCGATTTTTTACATTCATTATTATTACACTTGTAGCCTACAACAGTGGTTCCCAACATTTTTCATGTCAAGCACCCTCAAATTGACACTCATTAGCCCACGGACCCCCATTTGAAAATATATGCCAGGGACCCCCATATGAGAAGATTTTTACGGCTCTAGCAGTGATTTTCAGTTATTTACATTTCAAGGACCCCCAGTTTGACCTGAATTAGGCTACCGTTCCCCATTTCTATCTCTGGGACCCATAAAATCAAAGTTAATTTAACTGAGTGTACAAATGTACAGTGAAATTGGTTTACCCATAGTATGTAGTATACACTCTCAGAGTTTCAGACCCATAAGGGTCCATTTGGTTCCTAACTATCATATTTAACCGAGGACCCCTAGGGATCCCCGGACCCCACTTTGGGAACCACTGGCCTACAAGCCAGTTGGTATGAGATGCTATTTTTGTGGCAATAAACCAGTTGAAAATATAATTAAATTCTAAATACTGTCTCTGCTATAATTTCTGAATGTGTAAATGGCTACAAAACCCTTTGTTTTATGTAGGCCTGCTTTTTGATTGAAGTAAAAAAATATATATATATATATGTATATATACTGTAGTGTATATATTTATGAGAAGTTATTTTCATAACGTCATCATAAATGTGTGTGTGTGTGACTCCACACATTCCATTCAATTGAGCCCTTTTGTTGTCTCTCACAGCTGAGGACCTCAGGTCCAGCTGATGTTGATCACCCAATCAGTCCACGGACTGACGGGAGGTTAGAGGAAGTAGAAGAAGCCAAGGAGATATTTCTTTAAACAATCATAACTCTGGACAGGAATGGACTAGGAACTTACTTTTTTTTTTGACATGCTCAGATCTTTATGCTCTACAAGTTTAAATCATCTCGCGGGACGGAACCGGCCCGCGACACTTTCGGTCGCGATCGTTTTGGTCGCACTACAGTAATTATATGCAGTAGCACTGGTGCGCCCAGTTATATTTTGAGATCGCACAGATTAAAATTCAGGCGCATTTGCGACCAAAATGGTCGCTATTTCGAGCCCTGCTCTACAATTTTTTTTGGAAGCAAGTTGTCGTATAATGACATTGTGTTTATACTGTGTTAAGCTTCGATAACCTTGGATAACAAATCTAATAATCCTGTTTCCTCCCCCACTTAGAACGGAGAGTAAGCCAGACTTGGTGAAGACTGAAATGGGTCCACCTCCCTCCCCAGCATCCACCTGCAGTGATACCTCTTCCATTGCTAGCAGTGCCTCGCTGCCCTACAGTATGTCATCCTCTCTCTCCTGCACTCTCCAGCTCTGTTGCATTCTGCCTTGCTGTCTCACAGACACAGAACCCACTTTCTCTTCTCTTTACTCTCCATGACTCCTTTGACTTTGAAACAGATGGCACACAGTTTATTTTCTCAGCTTGTACTGTACACCCAGCCAGGTCATTTCACATCTGTTTGTGCTGTCAGTTGTTCTTTTACCACCTCATCATGTCAAGCATATGGCAAGGTGTGGATATTGATATTGAGGTCTTTAGTGCAAACTTTCCTTGCTTAGCCACATTCCAAAGTATAGCTTCGAAAACAATTGTATTTTTCTTTACACATGATTTTACTCTTCTATACTCGTACACAAGATGTAACAAATAAAAACACTTTGAACCTAAATCATGCATTATATGTATTGCATCAGCTCAGCTGTTTGAATGTGGTGAATGGTGTTTGCATGTCCCACCACTAATCTGTGCTGGACATAATGTTGTACTCTGCTTACAGAACGAAGGCGCTCCACCCCAGCTCCCAAAGAGGAGGAGAAGGTGAACGAGGAGCAGTGGCCTCTCAGGGAGGTGGTGTTTGTGGAGGATGTTAAGAATGTCCCTGTAGGAAAGGTTGGTGGCAAATGGATAAACCTCTGTCTAAGACATGCAAAAGTGCAGCTTTTCAGTTTCTCTAGTAAATGAATTGTTTTTCTATGACTTTATCAGGGAATTAATGTTAACATCTTGCTCTATACTGACTATAGATTTGTAAAAGATACCAATCTTGTGCATAAGGAGAAAATTTGAATAAGTGTATGTGTGTAAATTTATTGCGGAGGATGCAGGATTTAGCTGGGCTTTATTTTGACCGCCTGTTCCCGACTGCGGGTACCGCAGCTACCGCCCACAAGATTTGCGTTGGACTAATTTAGTTGTCTCCGTTTTGCCTCCAAGGTGCTAAAAGTGGATGGTGCATATGTTGCCGTGAGATTTCCAGGCGCATCCAGCAGCATGAGCAGCCAGAGTGCTGCCGCTGCCGCCGCCGCTGCTGCTGTACCTACAGACTCTGACCCGTCCTCATTACTGCAGGACTGTAGGCTCCTCAGGATAGATGAGCTACAGGTATGAGTGCAATTACACACATTGAAATATACATACAGTACATAATACATATATGTATAAATCAAAGGAAAATAACTGTCTTAGTAAACTGTTGGGCTGCCAGATGTTAATTGCTTAATTGTATCATATGTTATGCAGCACACCTCGTTATGTTTCTCCACTAATTTATTCAGGTTTATCCTTTCATTTGTCACACTGTATGTATGCATGCATTTACATAATTTGTCATAAGTATTGAACTAACCACCAAGACTTGGTTAAGAACTCTTAGCAGAATAAGCCACCACAGTTGTGCAAGTAGTTGAATATCTGACATTAATATTATGTTTGCTCCCCACCTTTCTCAGGTGGTAAAAACGGGTGGAACTCCTAAAGTTCCAGATTGCTTTCAGCGCACACCTAAAAAGCTCTGCATTCCAGAGAAAGCTGAGATCCTCGCTGTGAATGTTGACTCCAAAGGTATGTCACTTCCAACTAAATGTTTTTCTCCGACACAGTTTCATATGCACAGTGGTGGTCTTAAAAAGGGTAAATCCATGGGATTCTCAAAGCAATGTTTGAATGAATGAAATGATAAGCACTTGGAAAACAAATCCATTGCTTGCTCTCTCCCCCCCCCCCCCCCCAGGAGTCCACGCAGTTCTGAAAAGTGGTAACTGGGTGAGGTACTGTATCTTTGACCTGGCCACAGGCAAAGCTGAGCAGGAGAATAACTTCCCCACCAGTAACCTGGCGTTCTTGGGGCAAAGTGAGCGTAATGTGGCAATCTTCACTGCCGGCCAGGTGAGCCAACATTGTGAATTACAGAAGGACCACTTGACATGCTATAGCAAACATCCCTGTCTTTAAAGCAATTTTAATGTTTTTTTTCCAGGAGTCACCCATCATTCTCCGAGATGGAAACGGAACAATCTACCCCATGGCCAAAGACTGCATGGGTGGAATACGAGATCCTGATTGGCTGGATCTGCCACCCATTGCCAGCTTAGGAATGGGGGTGCACTCCCTTGCCAACCTCCCCTCTAACTCTACCATTAAAAAGAAAGCTGCTATAATCATCATGGCCGTTGAGGTAAATGCCACACGTCACGCTATAGACTAGACCTCATTTGATGAAGGGAGTTGAACAAACTGTTAAAAAAATTGTGTTTTCATGCATTTGATACCGACACTCATCACTAAATGATGGATACTTGTTTGGGTGTTGCAGAAGCAAACATTGATGCAGCACGTGCTCCGCTGTGACTATGAGGCGTGTCGGCAGTACCTAGTAAACCTGGAGCAGGCCTTCCTATTGGAACAGAGCGGACAGGCCCTTGGAGCACTTCTGGGACACCGTTGTGACGGAAACCGCAACATTCTCCATGCTGCTGTCTCTGTCTGCTTCCCTGTTAGCAACAAGGAGACAAAGGAGGAGGAAGGTAGGCTGGAACAGGGTCCAACACTACCCCTGTCTTGGCTAGAAGGGTATCATTGCCAGCACAATATATCTCAACTTACATGAATTTCTTAACAAGAAAAAACAGACAAAAAGGATATTTAATAGATTTGAGCATATCGAATAAAGCAGTAGCCATTTCAGATCAGTACTGTTGCCTTAACCGAGCATTCTGTATCCTCGCACACAACCTGACCAAAATGTAGCAAATGTGGTGTAGTTCATAATGAATTTGTGATAATTGTGACCATGGGGGTTCCAAGGTAACACTGGCTACTCTGTCATTCCAGAAGCTGAGCGGTCAGAGAGGAACACCTTCGCAGAGCGTCTGTCTGCCGTGGAGGCCATTGCCAATGCCATATCGGTTGTCTCCAGCAACAGCTCTGGAAATAGGACGGGCTCCTCCAGCAGTAGAGGGTAAGTACTTCGGTAAACTGAGAATAGTAGTTATGTTACTATTATAAGCAGAACAGCAAATAGCTTATTGTTGAATCATAAACTATATAGTATTTCCCTGTGTAATCTGTAGTAGAGGTCTTCAGAGTATGCCACCTTCTGGACACCCGAGACTACAGTTATGCATAGAGCCTATTTTTGACTAGTCCAATCTCCTCATTTGAGTGTCTCATGTCTCCAGGCTCCGTTTGAGAGAAATGATGCGTCGGTCTCTTAGAGCAGCTGGCCTCGGCCGCCATGAGTCTGGTCCTTCCTCCAGTGACCATCAGGACCCTGTCTCACCGCCTATTGCCCCTCCCAGCTGGGTGCCTGACCCCCCACCAATGGACCCCGGTCAGTACACTGAACCTAGCAAGCTGACTAGTTCACTGGGTTTCTTCTTTTTTAAGTAGACTAGACACTTTGTTTAGAAAGATGGGTAACTAAACTTAACAGATGTTGGTGGAGATTAGTTATAGGTGGGATCAGATTTGAGTTCAGCAAAGAGTCCAAATGGGTGAGAAGCTGGAGAACCATTCATTCATGGACTGACACACAGTTGACGTAGTGGGTTAAGTGTTGAGGTTAGCGCAGTAATGTGCGCCCTGAACGTACCCAGAATAACATTCATTGTACCTTCCTTACAGATGGGGACATTGACTTCATTCTAGCTCCAGCTGTGGGCTCTCTTACCACTGCATCCACTGGGACCAGCCAAGGACCCAGCACGTCCACCATACCAGGTCAGATAGCACTTTAACTCTGGATGGACATTTTCACAGCCATTCTTAATTCGATTCAGAAGATTGAGAAAACTGGGTCTCCTGTGTTTTTTATCAGACCATGAAGATGTTAAATATTTATCACAGTGGAAGAACACACTTGTGTTTAGTTATATCATTACAGCCACTTGGAGGATAGTTTTATGAACCCAACCGATACATCGGTCTGGCGGACATTTTGGCCATTATTTTAATTTTTAACCAGAGTTGAGTTTCTAAGTGGTTAGAAAATGTTTTGGACAAGATATTGGTCAAAACACCAGTAATCGGTTGTATAGGACTATAGCATCCGACTCGAACAGTCTGGATTTCTAGAATGGGAGGTAAATAGTGAATGCTGTCTTCTCTTACTCTGACCAGGCCCGTCCTCTGAGCCATCGGTGGTTGAATCTAAAGACAGGAAGGCCAATGCCCACCTCATCCTCAAGCTGATGTGTGACAGCATTGTTCTGAGGCCACATCTACGAGAGCTGCTGTCTGCTAAGTATGACTCTTCATTTATGGATGAAGCCATTTATTTCATTTGAAGACAACCAATGTGTCATCCTTTTTTAAATAAAACTGAACGGATAGCTACCCGTCTTTCCCTAGAGATGCCAGTTTGATTTTCCATCTGCATCAGATAGCCCTGTGTTCTTTTTTTTTTAAATTCGTTCCTTTCTTTTGCTCCCACCTCTTACCTTTCTTTGTGTGTATTGCTTGTTGACAGGGATGCCCGTGGAATGACCCCGTTCATGCTGGCAGTCAGTGGGAGAGCTTATCCTGCAGCCATCACCGTTCTAGAGGCTGCTCAGAAAATGTCCAAAGGTATGTCTCTGTCACTCCGTGGCTCTCTGCTGTGACCTAGATTGGTATTTGGTGGAGGGGGCGCTCTCTGCTGTGTTCTAGATTGGTATTTGGTGGAGGGGGCGCTCTCTGCTGTGTTCTAGATTGGTATTTGATGGTGTATTTGATGGAATAGCTGTTGAATTCATGCTCCGCAAAGTACTCTTAAATTGAGTCTGTGGTTCCGATACTGGGAGAAAGGTAAATGGCATTGCAATGGAAAGAAAACTCATTTGTGTAACAACAAAATGAGCAACCTAACCTATGAATTACTAATGATGATAAAAGCACACCTGTGTGAAGTGAGGGGCGCTAATATATTAAAGGCTAACTGTTGACTTTAATTCTGAGCAGAATAAAATGTCATTCATTCATTTGTGTAAAAGCGACTGGTCCAAACCATGTCCATAATTTATGTGCATCACAAACTATTTTGACTGACCTGCTTGCGATAGCCCATGATATTGCAACTGCTGCAGAAAGATCACCAGCAGTCATAGAAATATTCTTGGTCATGTTGTTATTTCGATGAGCACGGCATCATTGTGCTTCCTGTGCAAACCTTTCACTTTGCTCATCCATTCTGTTGAACACAGTGGGTGACCCTGGCATTGTCGAGAAGGAAGATGCAGACTCTGTTTTTATGGAAATGATCTGTCCCCTGGGGACCAACCCGGACGATTCACCTCTCTACGTCCTCTGCTGCAATGACACCTGCAGCTTCACTTGGACTGGAGCTGAACACATCAACCAGGTAGGAACTAAATTGATGATGGCGTCGCTGCTGAATGTGATGAGTTTTTTCTTCTTTTGACAATGTGAAGATCAACTCACTCACTTAAATTGTCCCTCACATTGACAACCTATGCAGGATATCTTTGAGTGTCGTACCTGTGGTCTGCTTGAGTCTCTTTGCTGCTGCACTGAGTGTGCCAGAGTGTGCCACAAGGGACATGACTGCAAGTAAGTATCTGTTCCTGCTTTAACCACTTTCAACCTGACAGCCCTAATTTGTGTAGGCAAACATCTTTAAACCATAAACAAATATATCAATTAGTTGATGAACAAGCTCACATGTCACAAGCTTGCAAATTTGCCATTTCGGTCCACAACACCGTTGTACAACATAATATAAAATAGGGCTTATGTGTTTAATCCTTGATTGAGTCTCATCAAAGGATTTCCTTCTGACCTCCATCGCCTTTATTCTATTGTATAAATGATTAATATTTGTAGAAATTGCGGTGATAGTCAAACCAGTCTCACTGTGTTAACTTTATCTTTCCCAGACTGAAGAGGACCTCTCCCACAGCATACTGTGATTGCTGGGAGAAATGTAAGTGTAAAACACTGATTGCTGGCCAGAAGGCTGCTCGCCTGGACCTGCTCTACAGGTTACTCACCACCACCAACCTGGTCACCACACCAAATAGCAGGTAAGATCCCACTCGGGTCTCTTATGTGGTACATTCCTGAAACATAATCTTCTTTGCATGCACAATTTCGGACGAGAAGGCTTATTTTATTACAAAAAAGGGTGCTGACTCCTCCTAACTCATAATGAATGTTTCTCCAACTGCTCTCATGTTCATCTATAGGGGAGAACATATATTACTGTTCTTGGTGCAGACTGTTGCAAGGCAGAGTGTTGAGCACTGCCAGTATCGACCACCCCGCATCAGAGAAGACCGGAACCGCAAGGCTGCCAATGCAGAAGGCTAGTACTGAATGATTTTAAAATGTTGCATTACACCTTTTTGTTGAGGAAAACAAACAATTTGCTTAAACCAACAATTTGGATGATTAATCATCTATTTAATTAATTTAATTTAATTTGGGGAAAATTTTAAATTGGCCAAACTAGGGACGGCAGAGTTAATCTGGTTAAATTAGTGACGACTGGAGTTCTTTTTGAGTGGTACAGCCACTCCATTGCCCAGCAATGTCTGTCCCTGCCTGACTGGCTGGGTCCGAGCAAATAGAGTTTTTTTTCCCCACCACCAAGTGTGCGCGCGCACAGTACAGCACCACTCAGTTCAGACGTGTCTGATTTTTTTAATGTTATGTCCTAATGCAGCTTGTATTGAAATCCTCTGCCTCTCCCTCTCTGTCAGACTCTGACATGCCGGACCATGACTTGGAACCTCCTCGTTTCGCCCAGCTTGCTCTGGAGCGAGTCCTGCAGGACTGGAACGCCCTCAAGTCCATGATTATGTTTGGCTCCCAGGAGAATAAAGACCCGTGAGTAGCAACAACTGCACTCCAATTGCTAGTGGTGTACTTCAGTTATTTTCATATGCTGGACCAGTAGAATTAAAAATATGTACAATTATTTTAATGAGTTGATGTTCCTCTAACTAAACGTAGTATCTCATACCCGTGACATGGAAATGATAGATTCTGAAGACTCGGGTGAATGTCACCATATATGACTCGGACACTGTTGTCTCTCTGTACCAGATTGAGTGCAAGTAGCAGGATTGCTCACCTCCTGCCTGAAGAGCAGGTGTACCTGAACCAGCAGAGTGGCACCATCCGCCTCGACTGCTTCACTCACTGCCTAATCGTCAAGTGTGCCCCCGACATTACAGTAAGTCGGGTTAGTCACCGTCCTTACTACCTTATGACATACAGCAGCTGTGGTTGCAAATGCCTGCCTTTCCAGTAAAAATTGCATATTGTATTCTGAAATATGCCTCAACTGGAATCCATTGCTATTTTCTACTACTTTTAACAAATATATATAATTATGTCCATTATGGTTGCCTGTATTTACGCTGTTCTCTCACTGTTCCCTCACTGTTCCCTCACAAGTTCATAGACACCCTGCTGGGTACGCTGGTGAAGGAGCTGCAGAACAAATACACTCCTGGTCGGAGAGAGGAGGCAATCAATGTCACCAGGAGGTTCCTGCGTTCTGTAGCCCGGGTCTTCGTTATCCTCAGTGTGGAGATGGCCTCGTCCAAGAAGAAAAAGTACGCTTTTAGCTCAGGAGTTGAATAAACTGCTGAGAAATTGCGATGCAAATGTCAAGCATACCTGTCCATTCTGTCTGCAAATTTGAATTCTGTCACAAGATGCATATAAGAACACAAGCCACAATATAATGAAGATTATTCACGCAAGAATTGCTGATTTTGTTCTTGCGTTAACTCCCTCTGTACAGCAACTTCATCCCCCAGCCCATTGGGAAGTGTCGGCGTGTATTCCAGGCCCTTCTGCCCTACGCGGTGGAGGAGCTGTGTAACGTGGCAGAGTCCCTTATTGTTCCTGTGCGTATGGGCATTGCAAGACCCACTGCCCCATTCACCCTGGCCAGCACAAGCATTGATGCTGTGCAGGGCAGCGAAGAGCTCTTCTCTGTGGAACCTCTGCCCCCGAGACCCTCTCCTGACCAATCCAGCAGGTCAGTTTGTTAATGTATCATCTATATAGGAATTAAATCAAACACACACACACACACACCCACACCACTTCATCAATGTTCCCTCTAAAAAACACTCAAACCTCCTGAGCAACTACTGAGCAAACATTATGTCAAGTTGACACCAACTATCCAAACGTTAGATAATGCGAAGTGAGCGTCCCTCATTTTCTTCTTTTTTCCAAATGGATTTTGGTATACGAGTGAATCAATGAATCATCTTGGGTAGTAGTGATAGTGATCTGATGATGAATTTTCCTCCCCATCTGCTTACCTAAAAAAACTGTGTGGGGGTCCCCGGGGGGTCCCTCTACTGTACTGTCACTGTACTGTACTCGCACCCAAAATCATCATATATATATATATACAGTTAAAGTGTGTGTCTGTGTGTTAGGTTGCGCAACAGTGACACCTGGTGGTGAAAACGTTATTTGCGTGCTCGGACAGACCCAGCGAGGGACCCAGGGACACACATACTGTAGCTGTCTATAGGAGTGGTTGCACCACTCAAAAATAATCCGTCTGTAATGACCCTTAGCTTCTCTTGAATCTCACACAGCTCCAGTCAGACAGCTTCCTCTTACATCATCAGGAACCCCCAGCCTCGACGCAGCAGCCAGTCCCAGCCTGTCAGAGGGCGAGATGAGGAGCAGGATGATATTGTCTCAGCAGATGTGGAAGAGGTGGGGAGTGTCGTTATAAAATCATTATGTTCATAATTACCTTTGTATGCCATTATTTATTACATGACACTTGACAGACATTCTGGGATGAGACTGTCCATGCACACTTCAATACCATGTTTCTAATTGGGTCAGCCAGCTATCGCATGTTTAATCCCAGAGTTATTTATCAACAGTCTTCACATACCAATTTGACTGTATATGGATTTTGACTGTATTTTCAAATTGAATGATTTTTCCTCAGGTTGAAGTTGTTGAGGGTGTGGCAGGAGAGGAGGATCACCATGATGACCAGGAAGAACAAGGAGAGGAAAATGCAGAGGCAGAGGGTCAGCATGATGAACATGATGAGGATGGTGAGACTGTTATACTCTGTAACACTGGTTAGCTCCAGACCTAATGTATCGCCAGACACCAGGGAGAAAACCATAATAATAATGGATTGCATTTTCATAGCGCTTTTTTATGCACAGTTCTTGCTAAAAGCTCTTACAATAGTCCATTCATTCATAACATTGGGAACAGTTAGTCCTTCCTGACAAATACCAGTCCCTTGTATTGAGTCCACTCAGAGACTGAACCATTTCAGTGGAAGTTGCTCAGTGGCGTTTTGAAGCACCCGGGAGAACCGTCTACTTCTGGTGTCCAAAATGCGGAAGTACAAACGGGCGCTCAATGTTAAAGCCTAGCTGCACGGTTTCCTCGTCATAACTCCACGGGTCCGCCTGCAGTCCTCGTTCTTACCACTAGGGCCGAGCGCCTCAACGTTGGAGAGCTTCACTGGGGGCTTGAGTCAACTACACGATAACATGAGGCATGTGGGTATGGAGAGAGTACTACAACTAACTTACTTCATTAACTCATTTAGACCTGAGGCCCATTCTAAAAACGCCTCCTAAAACCTAACCTAAGGTTTTCTGAAAACCAATTCTTAAAAAAAAAGAGTTTCTATATCAGACACAGAGGTGTATGTGACACAGAGGGCGCAGACGGCATTAAAGGTAAAACAAAGTATAGGTAGCACCAGGTCTAAATGGGTTCAACATTGTTTTCTAGAATGTCTTTTTCTAGAAAAAAATGTCCCATACAAATGGGTTCTGACCCACTGTTTGGGAAACGGTGCGTTCTACTGCTTGGAGAGAGGATGTCAGTGTAATTAATCCATAATATCGGACTGATTCACTAAGTTTGTTTATTTTCTCACTTTCTCACACCAGGGTCCTATTAGAGTCTTATTTAAATTTCGTAGGCAAGTCAGGAAATTCCCCTCCCCAAATGTAGCAATGCATCTCGAGGCTACGTTAGGCCCAGGCTATGAACTGGATCCTTTACTTGTACTTGACGGTAATGCCTCTGTATTCTCATTTTACAGGAAGTGACATGGAGTTGGATCTGCTGGCAGCTGCCGAGACTGAGAGTGACAGTGAAAGCAACCATAGCAACCAGGACAATGCCAGCGGCCGCAGAAGCGTTGTCACGGCAGCCACTGCTGGTTCTGAAGCAGGTTGGTCAACAGCTCACATATCAGGTGTTTGTTTTGAAGCGTTTGACATCTTGTCTTCTGACTTTGATCTGATTTGATATTTGTGGGGGAAGATAGGGCCCAGAGGGGGTGACCTCATAGCTAAATAGAAAAAGAAAGTTCTGCCTTGCCTCCTTCTGTTTGTATTTTCTGTTGCAGACTAATTCAATCCTCTCATAATCACTATTCCTAGCGCTTAGCTAGAAGTGGCCCTCAGAAATGTCCTTATCCAACATGCTAGTTTTATGTCTTTAGAGAACTGATGATACAGCAGACAACTTGGTCCCTGCTTCAATGCTCAATGTATTTCATTTGCAGGCAGTAGGTCGTCCCTGGCATTTCCTATTTTTGGTATGGGCTCCTCTTTACTACAATGCATACAGTATGTCAGGGCCAGAGTGAATCTGCAAAGTGCACACACTGTTTCTCTCCCGAGTTTCCCCAGATTAGTTTCCATCCTCACATTTTCACATTTATCGTACCCGTCATCATTAACTAATTTATCGTTAGCAACCTTTATTTGCCCTCTGAAATAACAAACTAACGTCTAGCTTCTCCAAAGTTTGTTTCTTTTGTTCCTTTTTCGTATTTTGCATTTGCTACTAATGTTTTACCGATTTGCACTCAAGTTCCTGCATTGTTATGGGTGAAGTTTTGTCTGTGCGCAACTTCCAACAAGTTTTAAATGTAGGAGATTAAGCCATTTACCATATATAGTACAGACAAGCAGATACAGCTGTGGTTTGAAGCCTTGAAATCATAGTAGTAGCATTGTTTGGCCTTGTGGTGGTGTGGTTCACTAACCCGCACTCCTGCCTCTACAAAGTTTGTACGTGTGAAGGAGGGAGAGGTTGATGAACAGACCTTTAATCCCCTCCTCCTTCTCTTCCCAAGGTGCCAGCAGTGTCCCTGCCTTCTTCTCCGAGGACGACTCCCAGTCCAATGACTCCAGTGACTCAGACAGCAGCAGCAGTCAGAGTGACGACGTTGACCAGGAGACCTTCCTATTGGATGAACCTCTGGAGAGGACGACTAGCTCCTCCCACGCAAACAGTGCAGCCCAGGCACCTCGGTCCATGCAGTGGGCCGTACGCAACGCACCCAGCCAGAGGGCCACGGGTAGCGCCCCCTCTAGCTCCTCTACACCTGCTGGTCAGTGGTTTATTTATTTCTCCCCATTTGCTTGATTGATTTTGTTTAGTTTTTTTGGGGTGTGATGTTTTCTTCAGAAAAGCGTTGACAATATGAGCTTAAAGCATTTGTGAATCTTGCTCACTACACTAAAGGCCCTTAGAGCTACTACCAGACAGTCGATATATTATAATAAATTATGTAATCTCCAACAGCGAGCTCCACAGGGCTCATATACATTGACCCTTCCAACCTTCGGCGCTCCAGTGCCATCAGCTCTAGTGCTGCGGCTGCAGCAGCAGCACTAGAGGCCAGCAACTCCAGCAGCTACCTGACATCTGCCAGCAGCCTGGCGCGGGCTTACAGCATCGTCATCAGGCAGATCTCTGACCTCATGAGCCTGATCCCCAAGTACAACCACCTGGTCTACTCCCAGTACCCTGCTGCTGTGAAGCTGACCTACCAGGATGCTGTCAACCTGCAGGTGAGGTTATAGTGCCAGGCAAAGAAATGAACAAAAGCAGATGATTTCTCAGACATACAGCCAGTCCATTTGAAATCCTGAGTACTGCAGTGGAGAGTGAAACCTTTGGATCTTTACATCATTATATAAAATTGAATTATTTTTTAAATATCTTTTTAAACATCTTTCCATGAAAAGCCATTTCCCTTAAATCTTTCAATGTTTAAAAGCATCTCTGCCTGTATGTGTTCAAGCAGAACTACGTAGAAGAGAAGCTGATCCCCACATGGAACTGGATGGTGTCCATCATGGACTCCACTGAGGCCCAGCTGCGCTACGGCTCAGCCCTGTCCTCAGCAGGAGACCCAGGGCACCCCAGTCACCCACTGCATGCATCGCAGCACTCGGCTCGCCGGGAACGCATGACCGCCCGAGAGGAAGCCAGCCTACGCACTTTGGAAGGACGCAGGTAAAAAGAATAAGGGAAACGGATACAAGACGTGTAAGATCTCCTCCTGTGGAAGCTGTTATTTGATTCTTTAAGGTTTAGTTGAAGCAGTAGTTGTTTTAAACAAATTACCTATAGCATCCCTTTTTATAGGAAACTAATATTAATAGTTAAGTACGGTAGGTGAAAGTTCAGCGATAGTAGAAGATCTACAAGTCCACAACGCATCGTGTTGCAGTGTGTTATAGATATATGGTAAGGTAAGGTAAGCGCCTTTCAAAACAAATGTCACAAGGTGCTGTACAATAAATAAAATGAAATAAACAATTATAAACAATAAGAGCAACACATAGATCAACAATAAAACGAAAACACAATGACAGAGTAATAATACAAATATATATATCAACATACAGTACCATTAGACAATATTACAGACAAAAGTGCTTTTGAAACAAATGGGTTCTTAACAGCTTTTTGAACGCCTCGACAGATTCTGCCCTCCTTAGGGAAAGGGGTAATTAATTCCATAGGGAAGGGGCTACAACTTCAAAAGCTCTATCGCCTTTTGTTCTCAGTCTTGTGTTGGGAACTTTGAGCAGGTCTTTACCTGAAGTCCTCAGAGTTCTCACATTTGATATGGGGACTAAAAATATATCCGTATTTACTAATGGATGTGCATATTTTTTAAATAAACCAAGCTGGATTATCATGGCTGAGGCATCTCTCTTTACTGTTTGAGTCTTGTAAGCGAAAGGCACAGGTTGATGTAGACACACTATCTACATTAGTCTGAAAAGAATATATAGTGACAACTGACTACTTTTAAAATCCCATTCCAGTGATTTTGAAACTTCATTATGTTCAAGTGTGAACTAAAATAATTTTCTACTCTCACACAAAAGTGATGTATTAAGTATTTTTTACTGTGTGTGTGTGTGTGTGTCAGGCGAGCAGCCACCCTGCTGACGGCCCGCCAGGGAATGATGTCAGCGCGAGGCGACTTCCTAAACTACGCGTTGTCCCTGATGCGCTCCCATAATGATGAGCATTCTGATGTACTTCCTGTGCTGGACGTCTGCTCACTGAAACATGTAGCCTACGTCTTCCAGGCACTAATCTACTGGATTAAGGCCATGAACCAGCAAACCACCCTGGACACCCCACAGATGGATAGAAAGAGGTAAATGGATAAAACCACAAAATAATTGTATGCAGTCGTTCAGTGTCATGCAGTGGCTGCTGTGTTAATAGTTAAATGAGGCCTAAACACTTTGTCCACCAAAGAGTTTTATCCCAGTTTAACACATCCAAGCACGTCATATCACCTCCCATCAAATCTGACTTCCAAGAACGTTAAGTCATGTGCTCTTTTCAGTGGTTTATGATAGATGGCACTCTTTGCCAACGTATGAATGATACTAGGTTTCTAGGAGATGGACACACAGATACATACACAGAAATAAACCACAAGTGAACATTTCACCTAGCATCCGCTTCCATGATACCAGATTGTTTTCGGCCAACAGCCCAACATAACTATTCAACAGCCCATGACTAAAGAACCGATGATCACATTTAGTTTATTAAACAGAATGTATAAACGGCAACAGTACAGCCAATCAATCAAACTGGCCGAAGAATGTCTTAATTAATACCTTGCAATCGATGTGTTAAAATGCAAGCCACTCTGCTAAATGCTTACAAATGCCCAGAGTTGAATATTTCAAATGGGCACCTAGATAAGAACACCAGACATGAATGTGCAGAGCAAAATAGTCATTCAATTCCTCATCACGCAGCTGGTGTTTCCACCATAGCGTAAATACACAGCTCTCACATTGAAAACAATTCAAAACATCCGGAAAAAAGCTTTTATGGACACAGCCTTATTGTTCAAACATGGTGAGTAATTTGAGTTGTCATTTATTTGAAATAATGAAGTAGCACTTGAGGATGGTGAAAATATTTGCTTTGCATATGTAATGATGTAAACCAGGCTGGATTAAAATGGCAGAGATATCTTCCCTTGCTGTGATTTGAGTCTTTGAAGAGAGTGCAGGACTTTAGCACAGTTTTGTAGACACTATCTACATTAATCTGACGACAAGACCTGAGACAACAGAACATAAAAATGTGGACATCATTACAGGGGTTGTTTGACCTTTTTAAAACATCTGTGTAATTAAACTAATAAAATTGAAATGTTTATTTTCAGGAATCGTGAGATTCTGGAACTGGGTTTGGACAATGAGGATTCTGAACATGAGAATGACGAGGATACAAATCAAAGTAAGTGAGATGAGGAAATTACTTAAATTTATTTTGTAATATATATATATATATAGGGAAATACAGAATTATTCAAATATTTTACATGTCGATTATTCGTCCCCTCTATCCCTTGATAACGAGTATGTTTTAGACAGTGAATCTCTGAACTGACCCACTGTGGGTTTTCAAGGTGTTAAAGACTACCAGTGGCTTTAACATTTGCAGTGTTTGATGTTAGAACTCTTTACTGTACATCTTGCCTCAGGTTCAACACTTCAGGACAAGGATGAGGACCCGGTTCCTGCAGAAACTGGCCAAAACCACCCCTTCTTCCGTCGCTCTGACTCCATGACCTTCCTGGGCTGCATCCCACCCAACCCCTTTGAGGTTCCACTAGCAGAGGCCATCCCTCTGGCAGACCAGCCACACCTCCTGCAGGTCAGTGACTGCTTTGTTGGAAGCATTCTAAAATCACTTAATGCTGGTATTGCAGGTCCTTTATTAGGTGAAATTCTCTGTGGGGCGGATAGTCATTCACTAATGGATGAGATTGATGCAGGGTTTGGTGCTTATACAGTAGTACAATAAACTAAACTGGATTATCAGGGAGCAGAGGCTTGGCACCGGTTGAAGTAGACACTATCTACATTAACAGATTCTGACAAGAAGACCTGAGACAACTAATGAAAAAATGTCATGGGATGAATTGAATATTCCTTTAAATACATTTTGACAAAAAATGTAATGAGTCTCTAAATTAGGTAAAAACCTATCCATCCAGTGGCTACCACTTTCAACCTAGCGTCCCCAATCCCCATTTTGGACACAAAATTCACAAATGTTTTTCCAAAATACACCAAATAGCTGAACTACAAGCTCACAACACATTTGTTCCAACACTGCCATGCTGCTATTGTTGATTCTTGTCATCTTAATGAATTGGCCTGAAATGTATTTAATTTTCAACCGGCTATGAAAATGTCTGTCAAGTACAACAGGATTTACTTACTTACTTATCCCCATTACGCCGGCTGGCGCATAGGGCAGCACAACAGGATATCAAATACATAAATGTCAAAACATTGGCACTGAAAATTGCCGGACATGTCTTGCAGCCCAATGCAAGGAAGGAGGATCTGTTTGGTCGTCCCTCTCAGGGTCTGTACTCCTCCTCCTACATGGCGAGCAAAGGCCTGGCCGAGGCCAGCATGGACAGGAACTGCCTGGAGGTAAACTTGGGCTCCTCTCTACCCTCCTCCTCTCAGGTATACCACACCTCCTCACTGGACAAACATACACTGGCACTAGCAGCTGTGTTCTAATATCCACTGTCTACCAAAGCTGACAAAATCTGTTATTGCCGGCAAGTGACACCATTGTGTGATGAAGCAAAAATGTTAGCTTAACATAGTTTGCCAACTTGCCTCAGAGGGAAATGCCTGCCTATTCCTTTGAGGAAACTGTAGGTATTCAGCATTCAATGTCCTCTCCTGTCCTCTAAATTCTAAGTGGATTTGTATTCCTCATTTACTCATGCACTGTTAAGTAGAAAGATTTGAGGACGAAATTGGATACTTGCAAGAGTCTTTCATGCTTTGTTTCATGCACGTGTGGAGAGTGGATATTGGAACATAGCCAGTCTTCTAGCCCATTCTCAATTTCCATTGTCATCATCAAAACATCGTCATCTCCTCCCCACAGCACCTCTTCACATGACTAAAACAAATATCATCCTAAATCCCATGAACAGATCCTGCCCACCAAGATGTCTTACTCTGCCAACCTGAAGAACGTGATGAGCATGGAGACAGGCCAGCAAGGTAGTGAGGACCAGTCAATGACGGAGCAGGAGCTTGACATCCCAAAGCCAGGACCCTCGCCACACGACCTCGCTGCCCAACTGAAGAGCAGTCTGCTAGCTGAGATCGGTCTCACCGAGAGTGATGGACCACCTTTGCCATCGTTTAGGTATTGTTGAAAAGCTAAATTCTGACTAGATGGATAATTAATATGATTTTGGTGGGGTTCTCATGAAGATCTTCCATACTATCCTTGTCCGTAGACCTCACTGTAGTTTCATGGGGATGGTGATCTCCCACGACATGCTGCTTGGCCGCTGGCGTTTGTCCCTGGAACTGTTTGGACGTGTCTTCATGGAGGACGTGGGAGCAGAGCCAGGATCGGTGTGTTAAAATATTTATATATAAGTTTGTTTTGAGTGTTAAGAAACGATGTATAAGTTCAGCAGCATACAGACCTCCCTTAAACCTGTAAAAAGAAGATTCCATAACTCATTCAGACCGGAAACCCCTATATTTAACTATACCTTTCAATCCGGGAATTGGGTTTAGACGATTCACTTACCTCCCGATACGATCTCTCTACCTAGACTGATTTGATTTATTTTGCGATTCTGTGTGTATGTATTTTTTTTATATTAATACATCATATAAACACATATATTGAATCATACACTTCAATGCATCCAGATGAATTGAATCCCTACTGGTAACCCCTTTTGGGGTTGTTGTTGCAATGTACAGTATATAGCAACATTCATTTTTTAATAAATAGTTGATGTTTTTGCCCCGCCTGACCACTTCAGAAAACCTAGGTCAGGAGTTAGAAGGCGTTATTAGAATCAGCCTCACGTCTAAATGGGTTAACTAAACCTGTCAAAGGAAAGATGAATGAATGTTCTGCGGTCGTTTAATTGAATCAATAGGTGGATGAATGAATAATTTCCTTTTTTTATTAATTTGTCTTTCAAGAATACATTGATGGCTGAAATTAAAGTATAAGATTTTCACTGTCCTGCTGCTCTATATCACTCAGATCCTGACGGAGCTGGGTGGCTTTGAGGTGAAGGAATCCAAGTTCCGCAGGGAGATGGAGAAGCTGCGTAACCTCCAGTCCCGTGACCTGGCCCTGGAGGTGGACCGTGACCGTGACCAGCTCATACAGCAGACCATGCGACAGCTCAACACACACTTTGGCCGCCGGTGCACCACCACGCCCATGGCCGTGCACCGCGTCAAGGTCACGTTCAAGGACGAGCCGGGCGAGGGCAGTGGCGTGGCGCGCAGCTTCTACACGGCCATTGCCCTGGCCTTCCTGTCCAACGACAAGCTGCCCAATCTGGACTGTGTACAGAGTGTCAGCAAGGGCATGCAGGCCAGCAGTACGTGTCACCACGATTACAACTCAAGTATGACCATACATAGACTTATATCATGGAATTCAATTTCATTGATATAAAAGTTTCTGATAATAAAACTAGTCATCGCTTGGGTGAAGAGCAAATATTTCCAGGTGGTTTTTCAGAGATAAAATGTGTGTGTGTGCGTGTGTCTGTGGTCAGATCTCATGCAACGCCTGAGGAACAGGGACAGGGAGAGGGAAAGGAGGAGTGGTGGACTTCGGGCTGGCTCCAGGAGAGACAGAGACCGGTAAACATCACAAGTCCCTCCTTTAAATGTTCCCCTTAAAATACATCTACTGAACTGGCTTCCTGCTAGACTGCTGGTAACCTCTGGTTGTCTTTCTGCATGTGAATGACAGGGACTCAAGGAGACAACTGTCCATTGACACCCGGCCTTTTAGGCCTGCGTCAGAGGGTAACCCAAGTGATGAGCCGGATCCACTGCCTGCTCATAGGCAGGCCCTGGGTGAAAGACTCTACCCACGCGTACACGCAATGCAACCGGTAACCAACATTATCAACACTGAACAAAAATGTGAATGGATTCAGTTGACAGAATGTAACCAGAGTTATCTCTCTGTGTCTGTATCTTTCTCCTAAAGGCTTTTGCCAGTAAAATCACAGGCATGCTGCTGGAGCTGTCTCCAGCCCAACTGCTGCTGCTGCTGGCCAGCGAGGACTCGCTGAGGGCCAGGGTGGAAGAGGCAATGGAGCTTCTCATTGCACATGGAAGGTGTGACAAGCTACCCAATTGAATGCAGACAGTTCTGCCGCTCTAACTAGTTCTGATTTGTGTAATGGCACACCCACCCTTCCCATGATATGGCAGAAATCATATTTGAGGCTTACAATGCTTTGTGAGCTTATAATTTGTCCATTTTCGGTGTGCAACAGGGCACGCAACCGATAAACCAATAAATCAGGCAGAACAAGCTCAACACAATAAAATGCTGCTCAGATGTCCTTGCCATAAAGAGTAGTAGAATGACAATTGAGCTCATTGTACTGATTTTAACTCCTCAAATCTGACTATAACTCTCCTATCTCTTACCTCTTACAGGGAAAACGGTGCTGACAGTATATTGGACCTGGGTCTCCTGGAGACTCCAGAAAAAGCACAAGTAAACACACAGTCTCTTTATTTCTAGTCCACTCTGGCTTACAGTGACCAATTACAACCTCTTTCTTTCAATACAGACTGTCAGTTTGTAATGCTGCTAAAATACAAAGGCTGTTATCTTGCTAGTGCTACTAAGGTCACATTCTCACCTAATACTTCGGTAGACTCATGCGTATGGGCGGAGATTTTGGGATTCTTGCATATTTAATTTGCTGCAGTTTGCCTTCACGCTGTCATCCGTAGCAATTGGAAACGCAGCAGGGGGGACCTTTATCAATGTGTTCCATTCCTAAACACGGCCTACAACACAGTGAAATCTATGGTGATAAAATTATACTCATAACGTGCATGTGTCGTGCCGTCTGGGACTGGACCCCCCCCAGCTCTCTCGCTCTCTCACTATACACATGCAGCCACGCCACGCACTTTTGGGCATGGAGGCACAGCGCTGAGCACACCGATATAACAGACAGCAGCGCAAAATGTTTACAAGTCGAGATGAAAGTCCCTGCTCCCCAGTCCCCACACAGTGACGGCTCCATGTTTACGGCACAGACAGACAGAATATTCTGTAGGCTATAATACACTGCAGTGTTTTTATGTGTTTTCTTAAGCAATTGATTAATGTACTCGTCCTCATTTCGATCAGGGCTTCAGTCTCCTCATTCGACCACGTCTATCCACGGTAACGGGACATCTTTGCGCTGCGTAAAATATGCCTTCTCCGTCTCCAACTGTGTTCAGCTCCTCACCCGCCACATTGTTTGCTTCATTTCCTTTATTTACTGCGGATTGCATTCACACCTGCACCGAATCATAATCAAGTGCGATTGGAAGCGAAGCGAAACCCCCGTTTTTGCTCGGAGTAAAATGCGGTTCTTTGATACGCATTAGGATTCACCTGCCAAACGAAGTGCACTTTCTGAAAATGCGCAGTAGGATTCGTTTTAATCGCAGCAAAGCTCTCTGGTGAGAATGTGACCTAAGATATCTCTCCAATTGTCTTGCAATGTACCCAAGATGGATGTTTAACCCATTTAGGACTGGAACCCCTTTTGGGGTTTTTACCTTTCAATCGGGGGAACCCTTTGGGTAGTGTTGCTATGTACAGTATGGCAACATCTTTATTCTTGTGATTTTTGAATAAAATGGATAAAATAAAGCTTTAGGAGGCAATTTTTTAAATGTGCCTCAGGTCTACTCTAAATGGGTTAATACACAGATGCTTTCCAGATGCAATCCACTCTTAACCACTCTTACACACACACAAATGCCTCCTATCTCTTGGTGTGTGCGTGTGTTCTGTGGTTCTAGCAGCAGGAGAACCGTAAGCGCCATGGTTCCACACGCAGTGTGGTGGACATGGAGTTGGATGACCCAGATGACGGGGATGACAACGCTCCTCTATTCTACCAGCCTGGCAAGCGTGGCTTCTACTCCCCCCGGCCTGGCAAGAACACAGAAGCAAGGCTCAATTGCTTCCGCAACATCGGCAGGTAACAATTGTCTAATTGCTTAATGTTTGATTAATCAGATATGGAAAATAAACTTATAATAATGTAATTCAAGGCATTACTTATGCCAGAATAACTTGGATTTGCTCAGAATATGAAACATGTTGTTGCGATGTGTCTTGAACTGTCTTCTGAGCTAATACTTGAGTCTATTTTTTATTTGTTTAAGTCCCATAAGTCAAGAGTGTTCGGTCACCTGTCTGTATGTAATATCCATAATGAAAGTTTTTGTGGTGTAACAATTATTTATGTTTGTAATGTGTTTTCTGTAGGATACTTGGGCTTTGTCTGCTGCAGAATGAGCTTTGCCCAATTACATTGAACAGACATGTCATCAAGGTGCTGCTAGGAAGAAAGGTAAGCGAAAACCGATGATATAGACCTCAATATAGAGCGTGTTTCTTCATACTAATCTTAAGTAAATAACCACATGAACCCCAGTGTCCTATTATATGGCGGACATTCCGCAAAAATAGCAGATGGGATATTTTTGTCAACGCCATTTGGTGTGGAGGTTAGCACTAGTGAACCTAGTATAGACCCCTGGAGGACTCCGGCCAACTAACTTTTTAGATGTTAAGTGAACTAGTCTACAAGTAACGGTGGATGTATGTTATTGTTGTTGCAGGTGAACTGGCATGACTTTGCGTTCTTCGACCCAGTGATGTATGAGAGCCTGCGGCAGCTCATCCGCCACTCACAGGCTGGAGAGGCTGAGGCAGTCTTTGCCGCCATGGACCTTGCGTTTGCCATCGACCTCTGCAAAGAGGAAGGAGCTGGACAGGTAAAGGATGATTCCCAATAAGAGTCAGACCAGTTCATTTTGCTTCTGGTCTTAAAGACTGAGAGTGTACAAACCCCTAAGGTTCTATTTGGACCCCATTTTATTTATTATATTTCAGCAAAGAATGAGATTGATATTTAACTAAAGGTTTCTGTGACATTTATCAGGTGGAGCTACTCAATGGCGGGGTGAACATGCCAGTGACTCCTCTCAATGTGTATGAGTATGTGAGGAAATACGCAGAGCACCGAATGCTGGTGGTGGCAGAGCAACCTCTTCACGTGAGCATCAACAACGCCCTTAAATATGACCATGAATCCTCTGTTTTTTGCCATACCGGGGGGTACGGGGGCTGGGCTATAATATGTCTAACTGACTGATTCACCAATGTTGCATGCATGAGCATCAGTGCCACAGTGATGCTCCAAATGTGTAGGAACCCTGTCGGGCATTAATCAAATGTCATACCACACCACTTATGTGAGTTCTGTTTCTTTACTAGGCGATGAGAAAGGGTCTGCTAGATGTGCTTCCCAAGAACTCCCTGGAGGATCTGACTGCAGAAGACTTCAGGCTGCTAGTAAATGGCTGTGGAGAGGTTAACGTGCAGATGCTCATCAGTTTCACCTCCTTCAATGATGAATCCGGTATGCCTGTTCCCCCTGTATTTGAAGTGTTGTGCTCATCTTATTCAAGTTGCATTTGTATATTTTTGCTATGCTGAGAAAATATCTTTACTTATTTGATTCCACAGGGGAAAATGCAGACAAACTACTGCAGTTTAAACGCTGGTTTTGGTCCATTGTTGAGAAGATGAGCATGACTGAGAGGCAAGATCTGGTAAGTGCCCTGCAAATTATTTCAACCAATTCACTCTCAAGCTGTCTCAAAATGACACCACTTTAATATAGTTTTCCCGTAATTGTTGCGTGCTCCTCAGGTATACTTCTGGACCTCCAGTCCTTCTCTGCCAGCTAGTGAAGAGGGCTTCCAGCCAATGCCCTCCATCACCATCCGGCCTCCCGATGACCAGCACCTACCCACAGCCAACACCTGCATCTCTCGTCTCTACGTGCCACTCTACTCCTCCAAACAGATTCTCAAACAGAAACTTTTGCTAGCCATTAAGACCAAGAATTTTGGTTTCGTGTAGAGGTTAACAAAGACTAAAAGAAGAAATAAACAGAGACACATCTTGTTTACCGTTGTGTAATATTTGCCTAGCTCCATTTTTGTAGATTTATTTTTTGTCTATACAATTTTATGAAATTCGACATACTGTCGCTATCTCCCCAGGCGGTAATATTTGTTTGTGTTGTGAACACAGACGGCTTGTTCTTTCTATTTTATTTTTATTTTGTGTTTATGAAGAGGTATAAAGTCCAGAACATTCCTGCATTGGCATTGTAAAGACTTAAAGCCCACAGCTCTGCTCTATTCGCTTAAACCTTTACTTCCCAGGAATTTGGCTCGACAGCAAACTGTTAGCCGAACCCCAGCCAAAGATGACAGCAGTAGAAGTATTTAAAATAAAGTAAAAAAAGAAAAGAAAATGAGACACACTGTGATTATCGTTTTTTTCTTTTTCCCCCTCCCTGCCCTAATACTATCACTGACAGTTCACTGCTGCCTTTGTGGAGAGTCATTTTTTTCTTGTATAGGGGGAGTATGGAATTTCAAAATAAACTTGGATGCAAATTATTCATTTGGTCTTTATTTATTATACCACCATACGTGTGTTGATTCTTTCTCCCAGTATCTCTTTGAACAATGAATCCTCACAATCGGCTGCTTTTTGTGACTGTTAACAGTACTACTGTCAACCTACTCCTGAATGGGTTTATGTGACCACTGTTGTAATGCTAGTTTTAAAATGGGGGGAGCACAGCTTCCCTGACTGTCTCCGGTCCAAGATTGTCAGAGGATCCATGGTTTGGTCGGAGTGGTTCTCTATCTGGGATCACTAAAGGCCCTGACTACTTTGGCACTGGTTTCTACTTTGTTGACCTCAGAACTTTGGACTGCTAGAGTTTGTTTGGTGTTCTGTGTGCCATGTTTAAATTAAGTGTTCCTTTGCAAAGTCGTGACTACTCCAGGTCAAATTTACCTGTCATCAAAAAGTTGCATGAAAATGGCTGGTTTACAAGCTCACAATGCATTTATAAATGTTTAGCGCTGATCGGTTCTCGAATCGCAACAGCAGGATTACATACACAGTACCACTGTTGTGATTATAGGGATCTAAGCAACGAAGTCCATCTTTGTTTCTGCTCTCACCTATGGTCATGAAATGTGGGTCATGACCGAAAGAACAAGATGGCAGCCGAAATAAGGTTAGCTGTCAGTTCCCCCAGGGATATTAAGCACTGTCACCAGGTTGAGACTTGAGTACTAGCTTGAGACTAGCTCCTTTTATGGGGAAAGGAGGCAATTAAGTTGGTTCAGGCATCTAGTATGGCTGCCTCCTGGACGTCTCTAGAGGAGAGGAGGTCTTTGCAGCATGTCCAGCTGGGAAGATACCACAGGACAGACCCAGGTTGGGGATTAACGCCTCAGGATCCCCCAGTTTAAAGAAACTATAGATGAGCCTAAGAAAGGGAAGTCTGGGATTCTCTTATGGAACTGTTACCTTTGCAACCCGACTCCAGATAAGTGGATGGATCAGTGGCTCTACTCAAAGTCCTAAATCCGTCTTTATTTCCCATTTCACCTGAAATAAATATTGTACAAAAGTAATGGTACCCTAACACTATTAATCCTACCATTACATACAGTGACAAATATTACCCAACTTCCTTCCCCTTAACTCCGACCAATTGTGTTCAGGAGGTGGGCAGACATCCAGGCACTGCTTTGGTGATTTTTTTATCAGCATGTCGGCTGAGTGGTCAGATTCCATTTTATGCTAGATTATGTATAAATAAAGTACTTATTATGATTCAGCTATATTTTGTCTTACAAGACAGTGATATAATTGTGGTTGACTCCCACACAGACTGAATATTTTATTAACAGTTTGCAAAACGTACAGTGGTACAATGATGCTAAAAGGATAGAGCACTGAGGGCTTGTTTCCATTGTGATCCTAGGTATTTAATTCATCAAGACGTTTAAAGATATAACATTGTTTTTGGGGGTTTTTTTTGGGGGGGGGGGTCATTTCTGGTGTCAAGCTTAGATAGTTTTGAAGAAAGAGAGAGAAAAAAAGTTTTGTTTGTTTTGAATGTTTGTTGTGGATTATGGAACGGGGCCAGTGCTGTTTAGAATGAGCCAGCCAGTGCCCTGCAGGGGCCCGATTAGGGTGACCAGATTGGCCCTTTGCATGGGACAGTGTCTCATTTCCAAGACTTTTCAGGCGTCCCACAAATTGAGACCCTGTCCCACATTGTGACTGGCACGCAGTGTTCAAATGCCCTAATAGTTAGTTTAGTAGTTGTAAAGCTCTCAATTTGTGCAAGATGTCTTTTTAAGCCTGTTAAAATAACATGAGAAATATACCCTAGGCTACAAGTTCTACAACATCGAGTCGGCCATACATAACACCCATGCATTTTAAAACAAAAACAAATATGTGGTTTAATAACAAAATTATATGCAATATTTCAGTAATTTAGTTGCTAACACTGTCCCATCCCAATTAGTTTGGATCTGGTCATCCTATAGGCCAGATTACCAGGAACCCCTAGAGCAGTTAGACGTAAATCCAGGGGTGCCTCAAAATCAAATAGCCTAATTTGATAATATTTGGAATTAATCATTGTCACCACTTAACACCTCTACTTAATGGACCCGAGTTAAACTGTACTTGGTGCATTCTTTTTCAGCCTACAGTAGGCCTACACTATATATTCACCAAAAATAGCAGATCAACTGTGATATTGGGTCTGTCCTAAACTCCTAATGGAAACAAATATTCTCTCCAGTTTCCTCATGTCATATGGTCACTTCAATTAAGTTCAGTATAGTATAGAGATTGGTTAAAATGAAGTTTTATTCATTAAAATAATGCAATTTGCTCAAGAGCTGAGATTTACCTTGTCTTTTCTTCTCTCTTCTTTCTTTTAAGTTTTGACCGTGAATTAGAAGCAGGAGTCCGAGTCCGTCGTACTATGGTCCCGCGAGCAGCCGAAAATAGACGATCTGCAAGCCCACAACGCGTCACAAACGCGATGCGTCGAGGTCTGGCAGGTCGGCTATATTCGGTTGAGCGGCACCGCGGTCGCGTAACGACGAAGCATAAATGCGGTTATTATTAGCCAATCGGCGAGACCCGTCGCTCTGTGGCGCCCTGCCCCCTTTCCTTGTAGCTGTCAGAATGGACGGTGCCATATGAGGTGAACCTCCAGCACTGTGGCAGTAGGTTGTACTGTCTGACTGCCGCTCCCTGCCGTTGGACGGCCCGTTATCTTATCAGCATATTATTAGCTCGTTAGCTTGCTAACACAGTCGGCTTTATGTGGATGTTTCCGGGCGGGGAGTAGAGTAGCGTTAGGATATTTGCCATCATGTCGAAACCGTTCCGTTATTTTTAGCTAGCACTTGCAACTGCAAGCTAGCCCAAGCTACGCTTAGTAGCAACCAAGCGTGACTAATCGGTCTGTTGAAATACCAACAAATAAAAACGCAATAGGGATGGAGAACTGGCAGGACGCGACCTCTCGGCAGGTCAAAGTTCTCACCAGCCGTTTGAATGAGCTGTTGAACAGCGGCCTGGAGCTGCTGCACTCTGAGCTCGGCGTGGATCTGGGACTGAAGCCCGATCTGATTCCGCCATGGGTTGTCATCTTGGCTGCATGCATCGGTCTGGTGCTAATGGTTGCTTTGTGGGCCTCGACCTGTCGGGCAATATGCAGGAAACGACGCGACTCGGTGGATGACTGCATTGAAATCAAAGCGGCTGTCAAGCATGTGGTCAAAGCCGAGGAGGTGAAGAAAAAGAAGAAGAAGCCGGAAAAGGCAAGTAGACTCGAATAAAATGTCAATAATTACTCTTAGCAAAGCTAGCTAACTGGCTAACATCTCATCAGAATAGTTGGGCTACACCAGTTCAGTCGTGGTAATGAGCTAGCTTTGTGCACTGATTAAGCAGCTAGTGTCAGGCCGTGGCAGGCTAGACTTGGGTGCCACATGACACAATGCTTGTTTGAAAGGAAACTACGTGTATAGGCTGTTGATCAGGACTTTATTATGACCTCCTATCCCTGTCCGATCTGTTGTCTTATACAGAAAGCCCAGGCAGCCCAGCCAAATGGAAGGGCGGTTGCTGAACCACAGGAGGAAGCCATAGTGGCAGAGGAGAGTGTGCCACATCACCAGGCACCTCCACCAGAAGTGAAGGCTGAACCGGTTGCGGAGGTAACCAACTACAGCCATGCAGTACCAAATCCACCCTGAACTGAGCATCTCAATATATCTTACTCAAGATGTGTCTTGAAAATATTTGTGTAATTACATGTTAATCTGCTATTACCATTCAAATTGATATCATAATGTTACATTCTGTGGATCCCCTACAATTCCTGGAAGCAGAGGGTAGCCCCACGCTCGTCACACTCTGATGTGGACAGACCAGCTGGCAGTATCGGGTTACCATCTTAACTTGCAGAT
Source organism: Protomyctophum bolini (assembly GCF_963924005.1). NCBI lineage: Eukaryota > Metazoa > Chordata > Actinopteri > Myctophiformes > Myctophidae > Protomyctophum > Protomyctophum bolini. The sequence continues at coordinate 34,084,107 of NC_137868.1, read as the reverse complement.
GCAGCATAATCCTGAAGGATGGCTCCTGACTTAGGACAGTGTCAGGTGTGGTCCGTTCATCAAGCGTTGCCTTCTAGAATCCGCAAAGCACTGTGACCCTTGATTGACATTAACAAGTTTTAACTTGTAGTAATCTGATTGCACAGAAGCCCAGCAGGTTTGTGGTGTTGTCAAAGAAAAGGCTAACGGGTTTAGGGAGTCTTGGGTGGTGTATGTAATTTCACTTAAATATAGATGTGATTTCACTTAAATATAGATGTGTTTTGAACATGGTGTTGCGATTGAGTATCTATGGCTCAGTGTAAGAGCGGCTTAGTCACTGCCCTTGGAGATGTAAACACACAATAGTGTCGTGTGTACTGTACAGTCAACAGTGTATCTTGTACACTCTCACTCTTCACTCTGTTTCTGGTCTCCTAGGTGAAGAAGTCCAAGAAGAAGCCCAAACAGACGGCAAAGGAGACCAAGACGGGCACTGCTGATGGCAAAGAACCAGAAGGAGGTGAGATGTTATGAATAATGTGATGATTCAGGAAAACGATGCTTCGGTTCATACAGATCTCTTCATGTTATTCACCACTCTCTGTTCTCATTTGCTAAAGCAGTCTTCACTGATTTTAAACGCATGACTGATTTCAGCAGCCGGGTGACTCGGGTCACTTCACAAAAAAGGGGGGGGGGGGGGGTCATTTGGGTCTGACTGTCCCCGCACTATTGGAGAATGCCTGGTCTATTCATTTTTCCTGACCGGCACTGGTGCATGCTATGGTCTAGCACCGTTTCCATTTAGCTGCACAATAGTCGTTGTGTATTGGCTGCATAGGTGCAGTAACTGCAGTTGCTCTAGTCTCAACTCGATCAAGGTGTCAGGCGGGATAATACACAACAATATGAGTCATGAAGTCGCCCCCCGACCCAAATAATGTCCCCGCATTTTTACATCCTGATGGCAGCGGCGTCACTGCCACAACCCACCCCCACTAATCCATACTGTGTTTCCTAATCTTAATACCCTTGTGGTATTTTCCACACTAATACTTTCTCAATGTACCTACCGGTATGTCTTGTTTCTCAGGCACTTGGGAGACCAAGGTCAGCAACAAGGAGAAGCGTGAGCAACGCAAGAAGGAAAAGCCACCGAGCGATGGCTCAGCCAGTCCTAGAACAGGGGACATTCCAAATAGTGCTCCCCCAGAGCAACTCAAGACCACAGCAGCCTCTGTGCCTTCCTCTCAGAAGAAGAAAAAAGGTATTGAGGAAATATATGGTGTATTTAATCTGAACTGTGTGTGTGTGTGTGTGTGTGTGTGTGTGTGTGTGTGTGTGTGTGTGTGTGTGTGTGTGTGTGTGTGTGTGTGTGTGTGTGTGTGTGTGTGTGTGTGTGTGTGTGTGTGTGTGTGTGTGTGTGTGTGTGTGTGTGTGTGTGTGTGTGTGTGTGTGTGTGTGTGATGCAGTCAGTGCATATGCACATGTATCAGCCCTCAAGGCTATCTTGCATAAACAGCTTAAATTGGCATTACTGAGAGATGATTCTCTCTGATGTGTTGTCGAGGAGTCGTCAAGTTTTACTGGTCTCTAGTCTCGTTGACAAAAAATAAAAGTAATGGTAAAAATACAGGCATTTGGGAACATCTTTGACTCTCAATGGAAGGAGTTTTCTGCTAATATGTATGTGAGTCTGTACATGTTTGTGTGCACCCCTGTTATAGGCAAAAATCGAAATTAAATTCTACCATCCATCCAATGAATTACTGACTACTGAGCCATGAATCATCAAATTTTATGGCTCATTCTAGTTAATAATAAGCTCCCTTTCTTCAAGGATTATACAAATGTTTTAAGTACATTGCCATTGTGTGTGGCTGAGTATCATATGTTTGTCTCTTGTTGTCAGTTAACAGCAGTGAGGCAGCAATGCCAGCGCCTATGGTGGCTGGTGTTTTGAATGACAATCCTGTCAAGGTTTCGTCTCATACAGCTGGTCAAGACAACAGTCACTCTTCTGCCAGTCGAGAAAAAAACTCCCTCTTGGGAAATGAGATTGATGGTAAAAGTCATCTTTTTATAATATATAGTTTACTATGTTGGTGTCTTGAGATATATATATATATATATATATATATATATATATATATATATATATATATATATATATATTGTTTATTTTTTTGTAGATTTGTGACAAACGATGTATTCTGACTTTGCCCCTCATCCACTCTGAGAACTGTTTAATATGTCTGTTTCAGGGTCCTGGACTGTAATTGAAAGTCCGATCAAGATTACTGACCCAAAAGCTGTGACCGGTTGTGAAGTAGTAGCAGGTATTAAAGTGACAAAATAACTGGATGTTGTGCTTCACTTGGCCTCCCACCAGATGGTGTAGTTTACCAAGAAATGACCTCTACCCTGCTAGGTTGACTCACTACTTTCTGTCTCTGCAGAGCCCCAAGCCTCTGAGCGGCTCTTGAGCAACGAGCCCAGAGTGGAGGATGAGTGGTCTGGATTGAGTAAGGATGAGACTTTTTTGTTTTGTTTGTCTCTGTCTACTTCTTAGTTATGATGCTACTTTACAGTACTGCCACATTTCTGGCGACTGTTCAGATCAATGGCGAGGAATAGTTGTACATATATTTTTTTACTTCAGGGGTTTGTGTTTTTCAGATGGTGATTCAGTGGACCCCAGCTCTGACTGGAATGCCCCCTCTGAGGCCTGGGGCAACTTTGAGGAGCCAGAGCCCCCTGTGATCCTGGAGGATCCCAGTCCTGAACCTGTCAAGGTTAAAGTTAACCTTCATAATAGAGTAGCTATAGTTTGTTTCAGGCTGAAAACAATAACATGGCTGCACTGAGTGTTCCAACTTCTGTGAACTTTCTGGTTGTAACTGTGCCCTAGGAAACGATACAAACTCAGAGAAACCGTTATCTTGTTGAACTAGTTAGAGAAACCGTTATCTTGTTGAACTAGTTAAAAAAATGTCCATTCAGGTTGTTATATCCATTGTTATTTAATATTATGTAAATGATTAACAGAATAGTGACCTTGCACTAATCCTGAGCACAATTTTTTTATTTTCTCCAAGCTGTCTGGTCAATGAATTGGGCTGTTTTTAATGTGTTTGCCTCAGGATGAGGAGGAAGAGGAAAAGATGGATACGGCTGCTGATGGAGTAGCTAAAACTAAAAAGAAGAAGAAGAAAAAGAAGAAGGCAGCTGAAGATGGAGATGCCGCTGCCCAGGTAACGCCCACCCCACACATGACCAAGTGACTGAATTAAAGCCGTTTCACTGTATGACATGGTCTGGTAATGGCTGCGCCGATGCGGTGTGCTCGGCTGTGTTTCCATGCTCGTCAGTGCCTGTGTTTCTCTCAGGAGGTAGAGGAAGCAGAGAAGGAGGTTGTCTCAGAAGCTCCAGTGAAGAAACGGCAGCCCATTGACGAGGCTGTTCCTGTGGTCCAGACAGTCAAGGCAGCTGCTGTAGAGGTCTGTGTCCAGCACAGGGCATGTTCTCTGGAAGGAACTTTTTCCTTTGTGTATCAATGTTTTTTTTAAATGTTTTTAAAGTGTATTTTCTTTTGCATATCGTTGCTGTCGGGAGGAAACCACCTAAGTCCTTTTTTTTCATAAGTCTGTGCTATTGGACATTCTTTACGTTTGTGTTTTGAAAATATTGAACCAATGAAAAAGTAGGACCCTCAAACGGTCTGCTAAAGTAACTAACTCCACCACCTCTCCCCCTCTCATGGAAGTAATGGACATAAAAAGTCACATCTTTCATGAGGCAGTATTGCTTTGTTTTAAAGAAAGTAAGGTTTTATTCATTTCCTGAAAAAATAATATTTTTAATTTCCTGAAAAATGTACATATTGAAGTTAAGTGGTTTCTTCGTGTGTGTGTGTGTGTGTGTGTGTGTGTGTGTGTGTGTGTGTGTGTGTGTCATAATCTACTTGTGTAATTTATGACTGCTGATGTTGTTACCATTAGGCAAGAGTGGAACATCCAGTGAAGGAGAACACATCCCAGAAGCCCCCTGTCACACCAGTGCCACAGAAAGAGCCCACTGCCAAACAGAATGACATTGCTGCCCCAACACAACAAAGTATGTTTGACAGTATGCACATACAGACCATATTTACACAGTGGCTGTTTTTCTCTTGTGTCATAATGGCTGCTGTGTAAATATAGGGCCTCATCTATCAACGTGATTTAGACCAAATAATGGGTGTACAGCGAGATCACTGCATTTATCATTCCAGCGCGACTTTGGACCTCACGCCAAACTCACGTCTGGTCTGGAGCTCTCGTAGACTTTGTCTGCACCCATTTGTCGTGGACAGGCGGAGAAGCATTGTATTCACTAAAATGTATAGCTTGCTGCTATAAAATGCATGTGAAAAAATATATTTTTTAAAGGCATACATCGAAGTGTCATATGAAATTGGTAGGATATTTCCAACTGTACAATCAATTAAAATTGTACAATAAACAAAATGTTTACAATTCAGCCATTTAAACAGTGCTTTACTGGTTCTGTTAAAACATGAGTGTATATGTGCGAGATGATTTTGACCACGGGACGCAGCGGGACTCATCAGAGGTAACACACTTATTATAAATCCCTGTGGAAATATATAACATTTTGATTTTGGCATAAATGGACATGCACGCCTATTTTATTTCCAAGTCACAATGACGAGCTTAAGTGTTTTATTTAAATGACGGTTGGTTTCAGCTGTGACATTTACAAAAGCTCCGACCAAATTTGCGCTAGGATTGGCTGTAGGATCAACTGATAAATATCACGTGGTGAGCAATATCACGTGGTGAGTGTATTTTTTTAGGCAGAATATACACTCATTGATAAATGACGCCCAAAGTCTATTAGCCTGATTTATTTAATTACTATTATTAATTCTCTATTTTTTCTTTTCTTGTTTCTTGTTTTATTGTTCAAATAGTCGATCTACTTCCACACATTGTGAGCTTGTAGATTGGCTATTTGAACTATTCAAAAGAAGATAAGGAATAAGGCACTGGTGAAAATGGGGTCCTAGGTCTGAGAGCCATTATTGCCAGATGTTGACTTTGAAAGGCCTTCCCAGCAGTTATAGCTCATCTTCAAGACAACACAAGGCAATTCACTGCAAACAGACTTTTAGCCACTTTTGTCATTTCTCTCTAAGCTACACTAAGTAAGGTCCTTATATTCTCACTTTCTATGTGAAATGAATAAGCAGGCAGCCAAAACGAGAATGATTCTTAAAAACCGGAATCTCTTGTTTGCTCATTTTCTTTCTTAAGTTCACTCTCTAAAGTCTGTCCCTACAGTATATCAGCCTTCTGTCCATTGTGTTTACTTTGAATCACTATATATTTTTTAGAATTGGGGTAAATGGTAAACAAATCATGGCAATGTGTTATTGTGTTTTATTGCTGTGACTCATGTCCTCTGTTTGCTTCTCTCCACAGAGAAACTTGAGGAGAGCCAAGCCCCCAAGCCAGCGAAGAAGAAGAAGGCGAGGAGAGAGACATGAAACTTGAGTCCACTCTACAGACCGCTGTATGAAACAGGCGCTATATCAACATCTGTTTATGCAACGACACTTTTTGTAGACAGAATTAAACTACAGTACGTGGTGTGGGGGAGCTAAACAAATTGAAATGAAAATCAAGACTTCTGAACTCGGCTTTATATCATGTTGGTCGGTCAAAATCGAACCTAGTGCAAACTAATGTAATGCTGTTAATGATGATTTGAATAATGCATTTGGTACACTCTGTAATTATTAGAAATGTTTAGCAGTTTGATGTTTGCCATGTATACTGTACAGAGAATGAAAATGACCACAAGCATGTGGCCATGAAAGCAGAAACTGGCACAGCATCAATCTGCATAAGATTAGTCCATGATAATGGTCGTATTTTCTTGGCTCTCTGGTTTTCAAGAGCTACTGTATGGTACAGTGGCTACTGTGGGGAATGAAGTCCTCCAGGAACACTATGTGTAAATCAAATTGTTTTTTTAACAGCACTCGTAACCGCAACAATGAGTTGCAATAGCAGCTTAACATGGTGTTGCCTTTAAACAAACTTCACAGGGAAATGTGTGTGGAATAAAAAAATAAAGACATCCAGGAAAGGGAATCATGTCTGTTCTGGAGTTTGCATTTAATGTCTGTAATTGCTCACTTCACTGAATCCATCCGCTATAACCATTCATCTAATGTTGTACTGCTGTATGTGTTGAGACTGACTTGTTTCCTTGCCGTTACTTTTTACTGTGTGACCTTGTGGCCAGAGCCATATAGGAGCTTGTGATGTCCCATTGCAGTGTCATCGTCTAATGACTGTCCACCAGTGGTTGACTCAAAGTCCTCAAAACCTTTTCTAAAACCTCTTTGTAATAAAGAAAAGCTAAGCCATATGTAAAAAGACTAAATAAAGTCCCCTTTTCTATATTTGATTGCTTTGTGTGGATATGTTGATCTCATTAGATTCCAGTATTCAGAATTTCTGAAGTACAGCAGTTTAGCTTGTCTCTTTTTTCCTTCTTATTCAGCTTTCTCCCCCCCCACATATGTAGTATATTTTGTATGATGGAATAATGTGACACTGTAAATCGCTCTGGATTAAGAGTGTCTGCTAAATGCCTAAAATATTAAATTGTAATATGGTAGGCCTAATGCAGAATTTACTAGTTTTAGTGCAGTTGTTTTCAATCCAGACCTGCTCTATGAGGGAAACGATATTTTTAATATAATAGATGGATATGGGTTTTACATTATGTCTGTGGGGTTTTCTTGATTGTTGTTGCTTAGCAAATTTGAAAGAAATATTGTTTTGCTACACTAAAGTTTTCTACAGTTAATGTGACCTTCAAAAAAAACCACCATCATAGCCGATTGCATTTAGTTAATCTTTAGAGGTTTAAAAATGTCCGTTATCATGAATAAAAATAATTTAATCTCATGTTTTGGCAGATGCAGTGTTTAGGCATTTATTTAATTTCCCGGGACATTCTCGAAACGACGTGGGTTACATCACCAGAGCTCAGTGATCCCTTTCTAAGAGTGATCCCCTCTCTCTAGCCGGTCACGTGGTCCAACACGTGGTCCAATGTTATTGGGCTGAGTTAAGCACGCCGCTGTTACTGTGCTGTAGCGCCGATAATTGGGGACAGGTTCAAGGCAGTCAGACTCGTTTGCATTTATCATCCATCTGCGAGGACTATTCGTAAAACGGAGCTCGCTTTGACAACGCCTTCTTGAGAAATACAGCAAATGATAGCGTTGTGAAAAAAGGAGACAGGTTTCAAGATGATGATCTCCCCGTGGGACCGATGGTATTCCACAAGCTGCTGTCTGTGCTGCCATGTCCGCACAGGCACCATCATCTTGGGGGTCTGGTATATGGTGAGCATATTGATTGGAGATGTCGACCAGTGAAAACGAATTTCACCAATGAAAATTATCAAAACAAAATGACATGCATTCATTTTACAATGACAAGTGAATGATTCTGAAATTAAGAGGCCATAGTTTCCATAGACGATGACAACATGTCTTTTTTTGTAGATTGTCTTTTGTAAATAACGAGCTATTGTCGTCTACATGTACTTCATATGATATTAAAGCCCAGTGTGTTTGAATGTCGACTACTGTCTCCTGTTAAATGTCCTAGAAAGGGTTAACTTAATCCAACAGCCTGTGGAAAATGCTTCTGCCCAATTCCAATGAATAAATTAGCACTCAGTCTCATCAGGTAGCAAGGGGCTGTGTCAGGTTGCTTATACTGCAGTTCACCATAGATAAGTTTCCATTACATTTACCTGATAGAGATTCAGATGAATGAGTGACTTAATGAGCGGTGCTTGCCTGATCAAAGAAATGTGTCTAGAAGACTATTATAATAATACCATTTTCAATAACAATTTTATTGATTTTTAGTTTTTTACATTTTATGGAAGACAAGACAGAAAAGAAACACAGACAGCTCATCCCAGACACGTTGTGTAACAAAGGACACAGTTATACACATATATCCATCCATTACCTACATCGAACCAAAAAATAAAATACAAAAATAATATAGGCCTACATAGGCTATATGGACACATTCAGTTTGGTGCTTGAAAGTCTAGATGGATTAACAACTCCCCAGAGAAAATAAAATAAGATATGCATATATAACATACATACATACATACATTAAGCAAGGAATGATAATTCTACCCATCAAGGTTAGTGGTATCGCTTCTGTCCAGGAACCCTATGGTCAAGGTGGTAGCTAACTGAAGAATCCACAAAATCTGGCAAACTCGCTTTATGAAATGAATATAACTTCCAGATTGTATTCATTGCAACAGTTGAACTGACAGTAGTGTTGAGGAGGAAATTGTCTTTGCTTTAGTTTTTCCCAAGAAGATGAATCGATAACTTCTACTGACGTATTTGTGTATTATAGTAGTGGCTTATCTGTTCTGTCATCCAAGTGACACATAGGCCTACTACTGCATGGTCCTCTGCTCCTGGCCTGAATGTTCTGCATCCAGAATTTGCCTCCTGATCCGTCCATATGTCTTGTGTCTTAAAGCTCATCAATGCCGTGGTCTTACTCATCCTGTTGACAGCACTGGGTGATCCTGAGCAGTACCACCTGACCAGTGCTGAGCTAGCAAATGACCTGGATATCATGGATGACACCAGTAAGTCACCCAGAAGGCTGTAGCCTATTTTACAGTACACTTCACCTCAATAGCTGTATATCTGCACTAGGAAGAATTCCATAGCCTAGGCTAAGGGTATGCACACACGAACATGGCTGTGCAATATGATGATTTTGTGTATAACCAGGCGGTAGGAAACAGATTATAGGCTTCCATATATTGCCTGACAAGCAGGTTGGAGAAGGAGGCCCATAGTGTTCTTGTGTTGGTCCGTTCTATTTGCCATAGCAGCACTGGTAATGCCTGCTGATTAGAAATGTCTGAATGTCTGGGTATTATAGCACTGTGATCCTTACCATAGGTCTGTCCACCTGCTCCATTAGAAACAGATTCAGACTTGTATGACTTATCAGACTGTAATGCAGATGATTCTGCTTTACTGGTGACAGGTGAGTGCAGAGCCATAGAGTAATGGTTGAGACAAAGCAGTGAAAGGTCCTGAAAGATACATAACGTCAGTCTTACCCAATACCCAATCTTTCTGTTTTATAATAATAATAATAAAACTTTATTTGTATAGCACCTTTCATGACATGAAATGCAGCTCAAAGTGCTTTACAGAAAAATGGAGAATAAAAGAAAAGCAAGGCAACAACATTAAGAACACAAGGCTGCTGTACTTTATACTTCATACTTTAAATGCTTAGTATGAGGTAAGTACAGTAAAGTAAAGTACTAATTATTTTATTTTATTTGTGTTATAGTGCTATCCTCTCACTCATCATCACAATCAATAGTTGACTCTCTGAAAGCCTAACTCAACATTTTTTGAGGTTTTGGATTAAAAAAAAAAAGCTATTTAACACTCTTTACGTCTGTGAAAGGTAAAGTATTAAAAAGCGCTTTGACAAAAACCTCCTAACTCCACTTGAGCTGGATGTTTTTTTTTATTTCCTGTGTTTTGGAATTAGGTGGTTTCTTCCAGACAGCAGAGGTATCATCATGTCATGTATACAATGTTTTCTGTGTTTACTTTGTTTTTATTCCTTTTTACAGGTTATTACAGATAAGCAGTCAAAACAGTTCAGTTTTTATACCCCGCCCCCCTCCCCCCGTCCAGAAACAGCAAACATAGATACAAAGATAGAGTATACACAGAATGCATACAAAAAATAAATACACAGAAAGCAAAAGATACAAAAAAAATCACACCTGTGTGAACTGAGTGTTGCAACTCCCCTCTCCCCCTGCCCCCCTCTCTCTCTCTCTCTCTCTCTCTCTCTCTCTCTGTTCCTTAGAGTGGTTGTACCACTCAAAAACTGAAAGGCTAAAAATACCAAAAATACCTTTACAGAATTAATGTAGCGGTATGCTAAATCTCTACTCTCTCAACCAAAGTGACTTAAAATAACAAAAGTTACATATCTGTTAATTTGTCTTTTGCGCACACCTCTCATATACACTTTTTATTTCTCCTTTTTCTATTCCAGATATGTGCATAGCTTCAGCAATCTCCATGCTGATGATCCTCACTTGTGGAATGGCAACATATGGTGCATACAAGGTAAAATAATGTAATTTTGGCTGTGAGCCTTGATATCCTCTCAGAGATTAACTAACACTCCTGATATTACTACTGTATGTATAGTACTGCATCTGCTGTACCAGTTATAAAATTATGTCTTTTCGTTTTAGGCTACTAACAGTATAGCTAGACTATTTATTGCAGATAGGTCAAGTTCAATGTTGGGCAGAATCACGTTACTAGTAACAATATTACTTTTGCCAGTAATGACAATGAGTAGTGTATATAATTACTATAAATATTTAAGCAATAATATTACAGTTACCCTTCTTGAAAGAGTCTAAAGCTTTTGATTAGCAGTCTAAATGTCAGCAGTTGAACAGACAGTACATCTAAATGCTTTCTTCAGCTCCATGGAAGTGTATTCTTATCTAGATGGCTTGAACATTATATATATTTCCTTAGTGTTAATTAATTCAGATTTAACTAAATGGACCTGTTCTAACACTGCAGATTTTCCATTTTTAACAATTTTGTGGAGGGAAAGGTAAATAGTAGTGTAACTGATTACTGTTGGCAGGGAGAAATAACTTAATTAAAGTAATATTACTTTTGAAAAGAGTAATGAGTAATAACATAATAAATAATAATAATACATTGTATTTGTATTGCACTTTTCATTCACAGGGACTCCCAGAGTGCTACATGGTTAAACAAGCTTATACCAGCCGGAGTCCTATGGTAGCAGTAGCTTTGTATTGTATTTGGCCTGAATAATTATTTTTGGGACTCAACTTAATCTTCTGTGACCCACCTTCAGAGTTGATTTATGCTCATGGCGGTGGGTGGATAAAGAGCCTAGTTTGATTCTGTGCTCTCACATCAGCCTTTCCTGGAGTTCTTTAAATAGCATATTGTTCTCACATCTAACATATATTTCACTGTTTCAGCTACATGCAGCCTGGATCATCCCATTTTTCTGCTACCAAATATTTGACTTCGGACTTAACACCTTGGTTGCTGTCAGTACTGTGGTATACCCCAATACTATACAGGATTATTTGCAGCAACTGGTAAGAAGGCCCTATTTCTAATGTTTTTAGTCCAGGGGCGGTGTCGTGTGTGTGTGTGTGTGTGTGTGTGTGTGTGTGTGTGTGTGTGTGTGTGTGTGTGTGTGTGTGTGTGTGTGTGTGTGTGTCTGTGTGTCTGTGTGTGTGTGTGTGTGTGTGTGTGTGTGTGTGTGTGTGTGTGTGCGTGTGTGCGTGCGTGCGTGAAAGCTATCCTCAGTATAAAGACACTGCTGCTGCTATTGTGAAAATTACAGTATGTTAATTTGGTTGCATTGGTATTTTTTATTTTGTATGCATCAATATCTCCAAATAAAAACAAACAAATAAAACCCCTTGTTAATCAGTATTTGGTAGTGAAGTGTCAGTAAAGTATTTCAGTGAACTCTAAAAGCCTTCTGTGAGTGACCCCTTATTCAAAACAACGAATAGACCCTAATGCTAATGGCTCTTTATCTTGCACCTTAAATTAACTGATCACATAACTTTGTCTTGCTGATGTTTGTTTAGCCGGATAACTTCCCCTACAAAGAGGAGATTGCAGCTCTGAGTAATGTGTGCTTGGTCCTCATCGTGCTGCTCTTCATCAGCTGCATTCTTTGTTTCAAGGTAAATTACACATAGAATATTTTCCATTATTCAGTGATTTCGCTTAATTCAAATATCACTTATTTTTGTTGTTGTTGTTGTGATAATCCTCCCTGTCCCCAGTTAACCCCTGGGGGTAAAAAAAAACGTAGGTTTCATTTTTGGCCTTCATCCAATCAGGATGTTTTTTATTGGTTTGTTTGTTTATTGTTTTTTTCACAGAAGCATTATAATTAAATACTGGAGTTGAGAAATAAGTGGTGGCATTAACAGCTTCTCTTAATAAACCCCATAAGTATAACGTACAAGAATAAATACATAAAATGTTCACCCCAAAGAAGAAGGACAACAGAAAACAAGACAAACAAACCTTAAATACAGGATCAATAAAAGTTGAAAAATAAAAGGCAGACTCTACACTGTTGTTTTTGGCTACTCTACAATGCTGTAAAATACTTCATACCATTGTGATAAATAGCCTAGCAACAGTCAAGGCCTGTTTACAAGCACAAGTTGTACTGTATGCTACTGTCAAAGTCCCTTGACTAACCTGTTTGCCATATAAAATAAGATGGAAAACCTCATATGGCAAACTTCTGAGACTGAGAAAGAAACAGAGAGAAAGACTGAGAGTAAAGGATTTAACTTGTACAGTATTTCAATTGTGTATTATACACCATTCAGTAGGCCAAATATTCTTGTATAGTTATTATGTTGCGATGGTGACGGCCCTACAATTCTATTATGTGTGTTCTCCATGCAGTGAGGTATTCAGAATGCTCATTCAGAATATGAATGGTGTTCAGACAGTGTCTTGGTATGAGTTTGTGCAGTATGACTATTCCATGGAGTGTTGAAGCACACCTCTGAAGTATATTAACAGATTCCTAAGCAGACTGAGGTGTCTAGACTCTAGAGCATTGAGGTGGCTCATGCACCTGGTTATATAGAATCATAGGGCTCAGTCTAGGTTTGTGTCCTATAGACGTGGATTGCTGTACCAAATGGTGTTGCACATGTGATCTCCGGGAACAAGCTGCCTGCTGAGAGCCAGATCGATGATTTCTGGATGTCAGAAGTCCACAGTAAGAGCTTGTTTCCCTGCCACCCTGGAGGGAGGTGTAACTGTGTACACCTGAAAATAGATAATTCATAGGAAGAATTCCAGGTGTGGTTCGGTTTTTCATTCAAGCATGGAATCACTTTATTTACAGTACCACTATCTCCACTTACGCCTCTCTTGTGTGATGTCATTAACGTGTACCCTCTTGTCTCCTTGCATAACTTGTCTTTTTTTATATAATAGACAAGTTATTTTCCTTTGTTTAAAAATAAATGAGCCTCGTGGCTTGTTGTTATGATGCATTTATCAACTTGCATTTCTTTAACTTTGCCAAGCCATGCTGAAATAAACGCTTTTATTTGTGGAACAGTGGAGCTTGGATCCTTAATTAAGTTAACTCATGAAGTATGCTGCATTTATTTTTCTACAAAGGAAGGGAACTTAAACTCCTAAAGAGCACTTGATTCTTGTTGAACATAACTGGCTTGCAGATCCACACAGTGCTCCTATATTTCTTAATGTGTGTCTTTTTCTGTGTTCTCTTCCTTAATGCCATCAGGCCTACCTGATAGCGTGTGTGTGGAACTGCTACAGATATGTGAGTGGAAGAGCCTCTGCTGACATCCTACTCTATGTTTCGACCAATGACACCACAGTAAGTCACCTTGTATGATTCTCTAATTTCACGAGACCCCATAGCTGCATCGACTGCCTGTAATGCTTAAACGCTAGAGCATGGAGCAAAGCTGAGGTTAGACACTTGGCTGGCCACGGTTCTTATGAAATGTCACAATACAATTTGACAAAAACAAAAGTGAGCTTGATACTGACCTTTCTTTTCCCAGTCACCGTTTACAATGAGCTGTTATGCCATTACCACATGTGGTACTTCCACAGGTGTAATTCACACATTCCTCGAGCTTGAGGAACAGCTGAATAAACACATTTTTTCTACTGTGATTGCAGTTTTGAAACATACATACTAATGCAAGTTCATGTGGAAAGACGTACAATTCTGTAGAGTAGATGCTAATGAAATGCCATGGTTAATTTGTTTAAAATTAAAGTGGAACTGATACGGTTAGAGTGTAGGCCAATGCTTGCATTCTCCATCGGCCATTAGTCTATTCGTTATTATATTTCTGTGTAGAGATCTTTCAACAAATATTTCATCTTGATATGTGCCTTTAGCACAGTTCCATAGACAACAAAACAAGTCCTGCACTGTTTGATGGAACAGGGGGAGGGGGACAATATATCAAATCCAGACCACATTTCACGTTTTATTGCGTAGGTTTCCCACTCTCAGCCCGTAACCCAGCTGTAATGTCATCATGCAAGGGGAAGGGAGGAAGTATACATTTGGGCAGTCACAGCTGGTGCCTGGTAGTTTTATAGTTGGCTAGAATGGATAGATAGATGCACTTGAACAGATAGATGCTGTCAAAGCCATTACCATATAATCTTAAGCTTAACTACAGTAGGTGCACAGTAAGTAAGCTCTGTCTTGATGTGTCTGTGTGGGTCTCCGACTGTTGTCCTGTTGCCCAGATCTAGTGGCCACCTGGCTGCTGCTAGCTTGCTGCCCACACACTTTAACCCTGGCCTCCCCATATTGATTTTTGTTTGTGGTCAAATGATCAACATTATCCTTCTGTCTTACCCAGCCAAGAGAACATAGGTTACAAAAAACTTTAGTAACTTGTTTTTGCTATCAGAAATAAATAAATAAACTTTGAGGAGACTATAATTTAACTCTGGTTGATTTTTAGTAGTACCAATATTAGTTGGAGTTGACAATAACAGTGATGGTGTAATATTTGTTCATATAGAATTCAGTTTCTGTACTTTTTAGCAAATTCCAGATAATACTTTTTATTACCATTTAACAATGTTTATTGATTTTCAGTATAGTGACAAACTGACAATAGACAGAGTGCAGTACAGAATACAGTACAATATCACTTGTTAATTTACAACTTTCCACAAAATACTATTTATTGAATACAATATGCCTCTGAACTGCACCCCAGAGATCCACTGTACACTGTACATGTTCACAGGCACATGTTTTGGGGGGGTTGAGAAACGGTGTGGATTCCTGATGTGTAAAACACCTGCACCGTAAAGGGAAAATGGGAGAGAGCTCCCTAACTTCTGACATCATTACTCAAACACAGAAACCTATGCCTCTGTTCATGCTAAGCTTACTCTACCTGTGGAGGTAGAGTAAATGAGGCTGTCTCATTTAGGTCTGAACATATTCAATGTCAGGTCCCTCCACAGACCATCAGAATAGACTGTGGCCGGTTGTGGTCTTTTGACCACCAGTTGCATTCCTACATCATGTGTTCATGCCAGAGAGATGCACATATGTAATGCATTCCATATGCTAATCACACATGTGTGACGTGCATGCGCGCGCACACACACACACACACACACACACACACACACACACACACACACACACACACACACACACACACACACACACACACACACACACACACACACACACACACAGAGCTGAAGTTGAAGTGCATCAGGCACATTATGTGATGTTAAATGCTTTGTCCTCATCCATGTAGTCTTTCATTTCCAGCAGAAATTGCAGAATGACTTGACTCCATGACTTGAAGACTGGCAGTGACTGATTTTTTTTAAATGAGAATGACACAGACTAGATGTGGTGTCTTATCTTCAGTTGGTGTTAGTCCAGATGAGGCCTGTTGAACCATGGACAGGACAGGTCTGCAGGCTGTCTGCTGTGTTGTCAATAGCAAAACCAGAATGGGGTCAGTGAGGCACAGTAGGGAGAGATGATGCACTGACCGCATGTCATTAGCTTTTCCTCGAAAGAATGAACTAAAGAGAATGAAGGAGGGGGGCTTTAGGAAAGGATTAGTAATGTATTACAATAAAAAAAAGTTTACTGTTCATACTACAATTCAGGGGTTGATTAGTAATGATATAGTATTTAATAATTTGTCCAATTAACAGAAAAGTCAGGAGACAACACTATTTGTTTTGTTTTTCGTCTTATAAAGTATTTGACCGACCCAAAACATTGTGTTCATTGTCATGATTTGTCACGATCCGTTGGCTTTGTCCGCGGCGTAACCGTCTTTAAATAAATTATATTAGAAGGGCCGATGGGAGAATGCATTGGGTTTTCATTTCCTGGGCCACTCGTTTTTCTGAAAGGGGGAGGGACTGCGGCGCTCTATAGGAGTGGTTGCACCACAGGTCAAACAGATTCTGCTGCTGTTGTTAATATTGGCTCAGTGGAAAGGTTCTGTTACACTAAATGGAACGGAACCTGTATTAGTATAATTGGTAACACCTGTGAAAAGGTCTGTATGAGCCTGATGAAAATGTCTGTATGAGCCTGGTGGACTGAAACAGAGTTGAATATAAAGGGATGGAAGACAATATGGGGTCATTAGGTAGAGCAGCCGCTTTTCCGGTTCGGTCCCCGGGTTAATACCTGAGTACAGATATGAGTAGTTAATAATCTGTAGATGTGGGCATATCTAGTTGAAATCCTGCTTTTCAGCCTCTTTATTACGTAGTTGTGATGGTTTCACTATAACTTCTGGTCTCTAAAGTTTTATAAATCTTAGCTATGGTTTCTGCATCTTGTGGGTTGGTATTATACCAGCACTTGCATAATGCTGATATAACTCACGCAGACATGAAGCTTGATTATAAAAGGCATTACCATTTAGTCAGTGTCGTTTCATGACAAAAAGGACATAATCGCTAGTTAACAGAAAGACTCCTTGAACTCCTTCTGTTCTTCATTTTCAGGTGCTGTTACCACCATATGATGATAGCTTGGCTCTCCCTCCCAAGGAAGCCCCACCTCCCTATTCTTCAGCTACAGCATGAAACCAAGTCCAATTTACTTTATTGCCCGACCGAGTCACGTGCTGAAATTTGTCGATCTACAAGTTCACAATGCGTCGCCGTGCAACGCGGTGTGAGCTTGTAGATTGGCTCTTCTCGTACGAGGGAGCAATTAACTGGAATGAATACTCTCCAGCCGTAATCCTGCTTACACCACTTCAGCTGTTGTGTACAGTACTACAACCACAGCTAATTCATGGACCACATTGCCTCTTTGATGTTTTAGTATATATTCATACAGTAGATGCACACATATGCATGCTTGCATCCTCATACAGACAGATTCGTGCAATAGCACCATGCTGCAACCATCATCACCATAAATTATACAGATAATCTCTTTGGCCATATTCACTTGCTGGTAATTTTTCTCTTACATCATCATTGTGATGTATGAATGAAATGGCCACAATGTAGATACAGTCAATTCTGTGTTGTGTTAATATAATTATAATATTGCTTATTTAATGAAACACCAGTGTGTGCACCTACTGTAACTGTCAATATACCTATTGTGTTACTGTTATAACACTGCTGGATGTATTATCCTGTTTCATTTAGCTTGCTTTATTTGCACTAATCTCTGGTATGATTTGTGCGAACCAGGGAACGATATGCATTTGTAACAGGGTGAAATGGAATACAAAATCACAAAGAGTGATAAATTATATAGAAATTATATATTTTATTACATTAATTTATGTTCTGTCATGCCTGTAATAGTATTTGGTCAGTCTTAAACATATAGACAGTCTTAAGCACAAATTGCAAAGATGTGATCCTGTTGCCCACAAACGCATTTCCTGTATGTGTGGTCTCGGTTGTCTGCTCGTGATCAGGGTTGGATTGCCTTTATTTATTTGATAGTGTGTTAAGATGTGTTAAGTATGAAGTGTCACCTAGAGTGAAATTATTTCAAAGAGCTGTGACTATATTCTGATGTGATGGAAGAGCAGCATAGTATATATCTGTCACCCTCTTCCATTGTATATTTAATTTGTGGATGAAATTCATATAGGTTGATTTCCATGACTTTTATATGTAACAGTGAATGTTTTACTGGCCAGGGTCCTGGTGTTCTATTTATCCACTGAGAGCACTGGTCTGGAATTAAGTTTGTTATCACTAGTATGAATTGAGCTGCTCACTAGGATCTGGTGCACTGATCCTGGATCAGCCCCAATCTGAGGCGGTTGATAAATGTGGACCCTTGGTTGTGTTTTGTCAATGAAGCAGATGGGGGCAGGTCGTGTTGTGATATTTGTCTGTTAAAATACAAATTAATTGACACTCATGTAGTTGTTTTATTTCTATTTATATGTATTGTTCAGTACAACTCTTCTGCCTATTGTAGACTCATTCAGTTGGTTCCTTCAATTACCTTTTTATAGCTCAATCCTCAGGCCTTGCAAAGACCATCCTGCAAGGCACCGTACAAGGTGGCAGGAGAAGAGGGAGAAAAGATGGGAAGATAACATTGGAGAATGGACACACTTGAAACTCAGCGAGGCAATGAGAGCTGCCGAGGACAGAGGGGGATGGAGAGAGCTGGTCAACAGATCGTCTGTGGTGCCCCAACGACCCTCCGGGGTTACGGGATAGGTGAAGGTGAAGTGTTTTCAAACTTGTCTATCAAGTTTGTTCTAATGGAAATTACAATAAGCATTGCTATAGTTGATCCTACAGTAAACAATTATCAATAACCCACTAAAGAAACTGTTCCTACTTTTAACTCATGCTTTGCCATCACCATGTCCTCAGAAATAGCAGATACTATACCTTGCAAAGTCATTGAGATAATGTGCTCCTACCATGTATAAAAGTGTTTATTTTGTGGCCAGTAGGTTATTTCATGGTGAGTGGAGTGAGCTCTCCTTGTGAGTCTTTCCATAAACTTGCTGACTGGGAATACATGTAGAGAATAAATTCATCCAAATGTCACTTACAATAACCATTTAACAGTAGCTGGAATCCTCTGGATAAAGTAGAGGTAGTGTATTTTGGCAACACTTAACGATAAAAACCTATTTTGGTTTAGCTACATCATGTAACAGGACCCTCTGGGCTGTATTTTGCGTGTCTTAAGTACCAGGTCTTATTCCCTAACTTGAGTAAACTAAAGACCTGGAGGCGTGATCAATGCCATTTGGCTATTCTGAGTGGCCAAAGAGCATTGATCACGCCTCCAGGTCTTTAGTTTACTCAAGTTAGGTAATAAGACCTGGTAAGACACGCAATATACAGCCCTCTGGATCACAAATGAACCCTTAGAGGTTGAGTTAAATGAACATTCAGGTATTTAACGCATACTCAGTTTATTCACCACAGGTAATAATAATGTTGATGTCAGGATAGTCCTGGTGCCCACCTGTCCCAAAAATATTGTGCCTAGATGTCCCTACTGCATCTGTCTTGTATTCCTTAGTCATTTGCTTTAGCTGTTATGTAACAATTACCTACAGGCTAAATTAACATTCAGGAATGGATATTTTACTGTGTACTCTGGCAAGATAGTTTATTCACTGTGGTCACCACTGGTAAAAAAGTGACACTGAATGTGAGAATAGATAGAACTGTGATGTGATTGTGTTTTCCAACAGAGTTGCACAAGAGGCGTTTCCCAGGCTATAGTCAGACAGAGGGAGCAAGTAGTGAAAAAGTCTGGATAGAGAATTGGGGGCAGAGCAGTGCACGTGTTTGACAGAGGAAAAAGGACAGAGAGAGTGAAGAGGGAGAGATAGTTAGCTGTATTCATACCAGTAGATCTGACTGAAGTTATTTGTGGGACTTCTTTTTCGTGTTGATGTCTAACACCTTTGCAAGGATTTATACTCATACACCTTATACTCAAAATAAGGTAAGTCATTTTCATGATCATGCATAGGCCACATCTTCCTCTCCAGATAAGTTAAGGTTTTATTCTGATCAGCTATCGTCAACAACTGTATGATGATACAGTTGTTGACATTTCTTTGAATTCTGTTATACAAAACAAAGCTAGGCACCTGTTACGTACGTAACGTTTCCCAGTGTTTACAAGAGAGTATTGGCAGCAACTCAGCTTCCATAATCTGCATCATGAAAAGTCATCAAAGTTCCAGAATATACAAAACAGAAAGGCTATAAAATGCATTTTTTTCTCTTTTTTAATGTGGAAAGGGGAGTGTCTTTGAATAATGATGCAATTTATGAAAAGTGTCCTATTTTGTAACGTATAATATAAAAACATTGTTCGTTCACAGGATGAATTTGGAATTGTAAAACAATTGTTTACAGTTTGTGATAGTCACGTTTCAGGATAGATTGATGGTAGGGAAACAAATCTTTCTTGTCTAATTTGGAATCATTCAAACATCTGTTGGCTAATGGCTCTTCTAGTGAGTCAACTTCAAGCATGAGAAACTAAGTTGTGAAGATTTAGGGCTGCAGTCTCCAGGTATATATAATAGGCTATATCTTACAGCAGAAATAAGACCTCAAACAGATGCGAGGGCATAGGTCGACACGAGTGCATTGGATGCTACATGTGTGTGTGACCCTTATTTATCTCGGGTCAGCAGCAAACCATAAACTTGTCTCCTGTTGTATCTCCCATTCCTGCGAACGGTACAAACTGAGCCCAAAGTCTGTGCCATTGCCGTCAACGGAACTGAAATGCTCAGGATTTCAGTTTCTGCAATCTGGTTTCAACCTGAAAGGGAAGGGGATGACTCTCCAGAGGACCGTGGTGGAATTCTGTCTGTGCTAAATCACCGGAAGCCACCCATGCTGCAGATGCAGAACATGTCAAATCCCATGCTCTTTTGCAGTTTTGTACATTGAAAACCTTATATTAAAAAGAAGCATAAATTAAGCTCATCCCCTTTTTATGGTAGCTCTAAAATGTGTTCAATTGTGTGTGTGCTGGTACAGGAGTCCAGGACAGGATGGTATTTTGAATTAATTAACAAACCACCTTGATTGCACGGTATGATTTGCTCCATTGTGTGGTTCCAGAAGAACTATTAAATGCTATGAATGAATGATGTGGTTGTGGTATGACAACTATTTAGCATTTAAAATGTGAAATCTGAAGCTGGGTCATATATGCAAGAGGTGAAAGTGTTCCTATTTATAATTCCTCCTAATCACCGACAGGTATCATGTCTCAATGTTTCTGTCTTTACTGTGATCATACATCTGGACCCCTTTTACTACATGTTGGGATATATTGGTATTTTTATTTTCTGTGTTTTCATTATTTGATTGTCTAGGTTTTCTCAGTTGCTATGTTGATCGTTCTTGTGTTACAGTGTTTGTGTCCCTTAGGTCAGGGGTTCTCAACAACCACTCGGGGGGGTCCCGGAATTATTTTGAGGGGTCCCCAGATTATACAAAAAAAAACAAAAAAACATTGCAACTGATTGGCTGGGAAATAGAAATTGAGAGTTTACATAGTACACATAGTATATCTGGCTTTAGTATTTATTTATGACGTATTTTCTCTATTATTAAGGTTATTGTAGCGGTCAATTACAGTATTGAGGGTGGGGAGATGGGCGGGGAGGGGGTCACGAGACATGGCCAAAGCATTTCCGGGGGTCACCTACTATCAAGCTGGGAAACGCAATTTGTTTACATTTACTTTTTACATTTCTAATTGTGATTCACCAAAGATATTCTCCACTCAGTCTCTCTTTCTTCCCCACTGTCCCTCTGACCCTTAACTTTGCATGTTCCTTGTTTCTGTTTTCTGGTTTCTTGCATGTTGTTAAATTGTTACTATCAACTTTTAGTTTGTCTTCTCTTTTTTAACACCAGCACGATTGTGTGTCTGCTCAGAATGAGGACCCTGGCTTTCGGCCTGTTCTGCCTGCTGTGCTGTGATGCAGCCCGGCCAGACAAGCGACGCCCCATACCCGACCTTTCTAGATCCCAAAATGAGTCCACTATACCAACAAAGTTAGTGGGTATGTAATCGTGTGTGTGTGTGTGTGTGTGTGTGTGTGTGTGTGCGTGCGTGCGTGTGCGTGCGTGCGTGCGTGCGTGCATGCGTGCGTGCGTGTGTGCGTGTGTGTGTGTGCATGCGTGCACGGTGTGCGTGCGTGTCTCACCACCTAAAAATACATTTTCATTTTCAGATGATTTTATTTTATTTTTAAGAGAAGTAGTGGTCCAGTTCCAATTTTGTCACTTCTAATTTCACTCGTTTATCCTGTATCTGAGTAGCCTACTCTCTCCTGACTGACCTGTTTATTAAAGATCTGGAGAGACAGGGATACCCTTACTGAACAAACGCTTAACAATACAAACAAAATTACACTGCCTTTATTAAAAACGTATACATATGAGCTCTGATTTGAAACAACATTGGTTTTAGTAATACAATCACAATGCTTTTCACTGTGTCCCTGATCTCAGAGAACCCCTGCAAAGGTGTCCCGCTAGACTTCGTCTTTGTCATCGACAGCTCCCGCAGCATCCGTCCAAACGACTATGAAAAGGTCAAGACCTTCATCGCCAAGCTACTTCAGTTCCTGGAAATAGGTCCTGACGCGACGCGGGTCGGTCTGCTGCAGTACGGTAGCTTTGTCCAAAACGAATTCTCCCTCAACACCTACACCGCCAAGGCTGAGGTAGTGCAGGCCGTACAGAACATGGAACACATGGCCTCAGGAACCATGACCGGTCTGGCCATCCAGTACACCATGGAGACAGCCTTCACAGAGGAAGAAGGCGCTCGGTCAGCCCACCTCAACATCCCTCGCATCGCTATGATTGTGACGGACGGGCGTCCCCAGGACACGGTGGAGGAAGTCGCGGCTCAAGCGAGGCAGTCGGGAATCCAGATCTTTGCTATTGGAGTGGGCAGGGTGGATATGAACACCCTGGAAGCCATAGGGAGTGAGCCTCACGCTGAGCATGTGTACCTGGTAGCCAACTTCAGTCAGATTGAAACGCTGATCTCTGTGTTCCAGTCCAAACTGTGTGGAGGTGAGCGGGCTCTGCTCCTGTCCCCCCTCGGTGGAGATACAGTACATGAATTGAAATAGTGAGAAGGGCTGATCCCTATATTTTACTCATTGTGGATTTTTCTCACTATTTTGTGTGCGTGTGTGTGTGTGTGTGTGTGTGTGTGTGTGTGTGTGTGTGGTTCAGATATGTGTAAAGAGGTGGACCATCAATGCCAGCATATTTGTGCGAGCACCCCAGCTTCCTACAGGTGCAAGTGTAGGAAAGGCTACACCCTAAACCCTGATGGCAAGACTTGTAAAGGTGAAGGAACTGCTTTTCTCTTATCAAACCTTACACAACTACGGGAATTCAAACGTAACATTAGGGGCTGTGTTCATACAAAATATTTAAGTGCCAGTGCTCTTCTGGTACTTAAAAATGGTAAAGACGAGCTGGAGTGTTGGCTTGGCGCATTGTGTTTTGTGCTCTGGGCTCTGCCTCAAGCAGAAACATATAGTTCATACGTTTCGAGGAGCAGCGATCATCAATACTTTCCCATGTGGACGTATTGAAAGCATCTCGCTTAGTTCATGTGTAGCGATACTACCTGTGTTTTCTTTCCTCTGGTATTTGTAGATCAGTCAGTTAATCTGTCAAAATTCCACCATGAATAATAACACATTATTGGTGCCTCTGTCATTGTTGTAGCTGAGGACATGTGTGCTGTGGTGGACCATGGCTGTGCCCACATCTGTGCCAACCTGCCTGATGCTTATGAGTGTCGCTGTCGTCCAGGATATCAACTCAACAAGGACCTGAAGACATGCAGTAGTAATACACCCACTTTTCTTTTTATAATACCATCACTATTTCCTTCCTCTCATTGAAATATCTGGAACTGTATTCTGATGTCATGGAACCCCACTCTTTTCAGTTTATTGCATCCTGTCTTTATTTATATGTGTATCTGTCAGTGCAATATTAATCAAGTTATTACAGAAACACACAGACATACATGGATAATTTAATTTATACCTCCATACTATTGTAGTGCAACGTGGCCTCATAGATTAACTGGGATTACAATCTGCGGGACCAGTCCAAAGGACACACACATTTTGTGTCAAAGTGATCCATCCACCTACATTTGGAAAATGTACCTCCTGTTCATTTAGTTGATGTTGGCCAGGCCTAAAGTGGAGGAGATTTTCTTTAAGGAAGTTTGCTTTTTCAATCATCCTACCAGCTGTTGAAATGTGGTGTACTCTAGTATAACGCAATATCAAAACAGTATGAGATCATGTGATGTTTGATCTTTCCCATTACAGACTTTGGCTCACAGTTCTGCACCTCTAGATTACTGTATTAAAGAAAATTATATATGCTTTGCCTTTTATCATGATACTGACAATGTCCTTGAATACCTGGATATTGATTTCAGCAGAATGATCTATGTCTAAAGAAGGAAAACATTCGGACTCCATATTGGCCTCCTCTTTGATAGTCTTACTTCATTTCTTACTTATCCCCATTACGCCGGCTGGCACATAGGGCAGTAACAAAGGTCCCCCAGCTCTGATGTTGTTGCTGGAGCTCCTTCTCGATCGTCCTACGCCATGTCATTTTAGGCCTGCCTTTCTTCCTCTTTCCTTCTGGGGTCCAGTGTAATGCGACCCCTGGGATTGCGTTAATGTCCATTCTGAGCACATGGCTAATCCAGGTCCACCTGCGTTGATTGATTATACTGTGCATGGTGCGTTGTTGGGTGTTGTTGAGGAGGTTATTGTTTGAGATGGTCTTGGGCCAGAATATACATGGGATTTTTCGCAGGCATGATGTGTGGAAAGTGGATAGTTTATGGATATCTTTTTCTGTTGTATTCCAGCATTCTGCGCCGTATAGTAGTGTTGAGAGTACGCAGCTTTGGTAGATCTGGAGTTTTGTTTTTGTGCTGTATTGCTTTGATATCCAGATTTGTTTAAGTCTTATGAAGGTTGTGTATGCTTTGTTGATCCGGTTTTGAATGTCCTTACTAGCTCCCCCATCGTGGTGAATGATACTTCCAAGATATGTGAAATGATTGTTCATCGCAAAGTACTTTGTTAACTGCTGGTGTAATACGGTGTATATGACTTTTCAGAATATTTTGCTGGGAACAGAATGAAGTGTGATGCCCCTCCAGTTGTTACAGTCGGATAGTGTGCCTTTCTTCAGAACCTTAACGATCACTCCTTTTGTCCAGTCCGATGGTATCTTCCCTTCCACCCAGATGTTGGTGTATAGTGGGAGTAGGATGTTTGCAGCTAGCTCTGGATCGACTTTAAAGAGTTCTGCGTTTAGGTTATCAGCACCTGGGGATTTTCCGTTTTTGAGTGATCTAATGGCCTCGATTATTTTGGTGGGTTGATGCTAATGTCCATATCTCCTACAACTGTTCCTTGTTGGTTATGGGATGCTGCGTTTGCCAGCTCCTCTAGGCGGGCTCTCTTGAGGAGCCTAAAAGAGCCTAATCTCTTTGATTGTCTAATGATGTTTATTTTCAATTAATTCAGGCTCCATTAAAGACTGTTTTTATCTATATTGACACAGTTTCTTTCTATCTATAGATTTAGACATATTTTCTTCACTCATTAGCAGTAAAGTCATGTTGGAATATGGGATGTTTTGAGACCAGATTGTATCTCTGTATTTGGAGTAGTACACAGCAAAATAATGAGCGTTAATGTAACTCCGAGAGACCCTTATATGAGTGTTTACCTGAGACTCATTTTCCTCAGGGGTTTGAGTTGCAGTAGCAGCAGATAGTCTTAGTTGTAGTTGTGGTAGTATTTTGTTTGCTGATGGGAAATTCACCCCCTTCAGGAATAGACTATTGTGATCAGCCATGGCTGTGAGCATGACTGTATCAGTATATATGTTCTAAATCTGGATGGAATTATTTGAGATTGGCAGCACTGACATTTATATTCTTGGTCATGTTATAAATTGTCTGTGTGTGTTCTATGAGCTATAGAAAAGAATACCAGCACTCACTTTATATCCAATAGGATTTCCGTTTTATTTAAAGTTTTCCCCCAGCAGCAACAAACACTGAACGCTTCGGCCCGGAGGCCTTCCTCAGTGTGAAACCTGAGGAATAGTGTTATTGATTATTTGTTACACATTTCTACAGCTTCATTATAACAATTACATTGCTTGATATTCCCTATTCACCATCATTCAATGTTTTCCACTTACTCAAGTTTTCTTCTTGTTGGAGTTTTTTATTCTCTTTATGTAAAACAACAGAACTATGATATCAGCATTTAGAGCATGATGTAATCATGTTGCTAATTCTAATAACATAATTATTTCGATCCACATGGATAATCCATGCAAATTCTAATCATGTAGTCATGCTTTAACCACCACTTGAACCCCAGCAAGCCTAATCTGGGGGAACATTCGCTAAAAATAGCAGATTTTGTAGCTTGTAGATCAGCTATTTTTAGCAAAAAGAAGAACAAAGCTGTCCCAAAAATACAATTGTCACTTAGGTCCGTTTCACTGAAGCTAGACTAGAGGCTTTGGAAGTGATTAAACAGTGATCATTTCATATTAGCTTTCGCTTTCCTATTCAGTGCTGCTGACAGTGGCATCATTCATTTACATGCATCTTCTGTTCATTTCTAATCTTTATTTCTGTGCCTTGACTAATTATTATTATAGAGATTGACCACTGTGCTGATGGCAAACATGGATGTGAACAGGAGTTTATGAACACAGAGGATTCCTGTGTGTGTAAATGTAGAAATGGTTACACATTAAGACCTGATGGGAAAACATGCAAAAGTAAGTATCATCTGTATTTTAATTTTTTGTAACCTGACATATGTAGAAAATTAGATACCAGGTTCCTGTAATCTGGAAGTTGATATGACAATACCTATAACTAAGTGTGGTTGCATTTTTATAAATCCTGCAAAACATGTTCTATGTAGTATTCCAAATGATTATAGTCGATGCACATCATTATGACCATTAAAATAAATCAGTTCTTGTCACATCCTTCTTACTAACCTTAGTGTGTAATGTTATATAACCTTGATTCACTGCAGAGATCGACCACTGTGCTGATGGTAACCATGGATGTGAACAGGAGTTTTTGAACACAGAGAAATCCTGTGTGTGTAAATGTAGAAAAGGCTACACACTCAGACCTGATGGGAAAACATGCAAAAGTAAGTCTTAACTGATGCTTACTAGTGTGTAGATATTTCATGGTATAAAGGAAATATTTAGTAATTCTTTACACAATATGTGTTGTACATTAGCCATAGCATCCCTATTCTGTGGCGAACAATTGGTGTAAATGGCCAATCTACAAGAGATATGGTGTAGAGACTAGAGAGAAATACTAGACAGCCCAGGGGATGCTGCTGATCATTGTACAAGTACTTAAACATTTATTTGATCCTGTGAGACTTTGCCTCCTCTGTGGCAGTAGCAATACAATGAGTTTAAGACTACGGGTGATTTAATTTTGATGTATGTGTATTATTCCATACTGTACAATGTACACTAGTAACACTACATTACAGTATTGTGTAATGATAACTAAGGTAACATTGTATTTGCTGTTCATAGACTATCCCGGTCTTGAACAAACATGATTTGTGCCATAATATACCTTGCTTACTAATCTTGTCATCTCAGTTCTGATGAATGTGATTCACTGCAGAGATCGACCACTGTGCTGATGGAAACCATGGCTGTGAACAGGAGTTTATGAACACAGAGGACTCCTGTGTGTGTAAATGTAGACCAGGCTACACACTAAGACCTGATGGGAAAACATGCAAAAGTAAGTCTCACTCGTTTTATTTTTTAGATCAAACATTTATTCCACTGCTATGTGTGTGGGACGTGTTTCAGAGTAGGCAATCGTTCCAGGAAAAACAACAGTTGTCCATGTTAGATTAAACCAGGTTCTGTAAAATAGCATGCCAATGATATAAGATGCCTTGAAAACAGTGTCTAATAAGAAAATACAAAACAAAATTGATAATATAATTTCTACAACAGCTCTTGATACAAAGTGTTCAGATTAAAGATGGGTACGTGTGTTAATCTGAATATATATTATGTTATGATAAAGGTGCAGGTTTGTGGGCACTGTATTCTGATATTAGACTATTAGATATTAGACAAGCAGAGCTGCTTCACCTTTTTAAGGGTTCCTCCTTCTACAAATGTTTCACTGCAGAGATTGACCACTGTGCAGATGGCAAACATGGATGTGAGCAGGAGTTCATCAACACAAACAACTCATGCGTGTGTACATGTAGAGAAGGCTACACACTCAGACCGGATGGGAAAACATGCCAGAGTAAGTCCAAACTCATCATAATCATACATGTACATTGGATATTTAAACACATTAATCAATGCTTAAATACCATGGAGAAGATTATTTATTTATTCTTTAGAGATAGAAACATGGAATTAGATTCATGACACGATAAAGTATTTTTTCCGCTGAGAATTTGCTTTGCTAGCATTGTTTTATGATTGAATAACTGTAATGTAGTAATGTAACAGTAATAATATATTGTTTCTCTCAATGTTACTTTATAATATATGCATAGCTTCCATTGGATGAGTAAAGTAAAAGGTTAATTTTAACTTACTATTTCAATTTGTAAACATACTAAATAGCACTAAGCTATATCCATGCCCTTTACGGTTTAATAACACTGCTTGTGGAATGGGACCTTATTAAAATGGAAATAACAGGGAGCAAGATGGGAATATAGGAGATATTTGTACACAACTCTTACCTCAAAAGGAATGCAATAGTTATCAAACAGCAGTTTATTGTGTGTTTGCTTGAATTACTGGTATGTTATTCAATGAAAATCTCTCTTACAGAGACAGATTGTGGGGATGGAGTCATGGATCTGGTCTTTGTGATTGATGGTTCCAAGAGCCTGGGCTCTGACAACTTTGAGTTGGTCAAGAAGTTTGTCAATGGTATCGTGGACTCCCTGGATGTATCCACAACTGGCACACATATCGGACTGCTCCAGTACTCCACCAAAGTCCGTACTGAGTTCACCCTGGGCCAGTACACGGCAGCTCAAGATATCAAACAGGCTGTGACCCGTATGCAGTACATGGGCAGAGGTTCCATGACTGGATCAGCTCTACGTCACATGTTTGAGTACAGCTTTTCAACAAAGGAAGGTGCCAGGCCAAACCTCCCACACGTGTGCATTGTGTTCACTGATGGAAGATCCCAGGATGATGTTTCAGAATGGGCTACCAAGGCAAAAAAAGCTGGTACAGTACAGTTGATTGTTTTCATATGATAATAATATAGTTGGCTATATTAGTTGGCACAGTACATGCTGTGTTATTACCAGTCACAGCAAGGCAATGACAGGCTTAATGCCTTTTCTGTCATATAGAAGAATATTAGGATAATAAGGATTACGCAGCCATAGAATAAATTAACTGTTGTTACAGCTCTTTCTATTGCTAAAATCTCACAACTATTATTACAGTTAAAGTTAGTTATTTATTATTTCACTTCACCATTAAATGTTGCTGTCATTTCAGTTTGTGAAATTGTGATTAGAAAATACATTGTTTTGTGACATCTTGGTTTCTGTAACTTGCAGGAGTCACAATGTATGCCCTTGGTGTTGGCAAAGCTATTGAAGAGGAGCTGAGGGAAATAGCTTCTGAGCCTGATGATAAGCACCTGTATTATACTGAAGATTTTGATAAAATGGGAGAAATCACAAACAAGTTGAAGTCAGTGATATGTAAAGGTACAGTAACCTGCATAACATGTGAATAGTCTAAATAGATGAATCAATTCTTATGAACACATAATTTATAATACAACTATAATCCAATCACATTTTATCTCTATTTACAGTACATTTCATCTGTTACTTCCATGATGCCCTAAAACAAACACAGAAACATCACTCCTCAGATTTAAGTCTCTTTCCTCCACAATAGTGGTGTGTCTCTGCCCTCTACTGTCTCCAAAGGGCAGTGCAGTGACTACTACAACTAGATCAGGGGTGGGCAACTTTGATGGAGAGGGCCAATATAATTCCACACTCACTCCAGAAGGCCACGTTGCATATTACTGTCGTAGCAAAAATATTTTTGCTATATTTTAATTGAAATCCTGACATTTTTTTTGCTGTGTTTGAATTGGAATCCTGAAAGTAATTTTTTTTTTTTTTTCAAATGCATTTATACTTATGTTAACTTTATGAACTTAAATACAAATGCATTGGACAAAAAAAGACAATACAATTAAAATACTAATCATTCAGCTACTAATATAGTCATATAGACTGAAGTAATTAAAGCGGGTCATGTTTGTAATTGTAACAGCTGAAATGAATAGTATATCAGTATTCTGATATTAACCTGAGGGCCACATTAAGTGAAGGTGAGGGCCGCATGAGGCCCCCGGGCCGTCAGTTGCACATGAACTAGATGATAACATTGCCATCTATTGTGTACACAGATGAATGTTATTGTTACGGTAACATGTTATACCTATAACTATATGAATTGTAAATAAACTGATTTAAGGTTTTCCCACTGATTAATTCTCTCCCGGCAGACAAGCCATCTGATAAGGATATGTGCCAGTGTGAGACTCTGATAACATTCCAGAACCAGGTGACAGAGAAGCTGAAGACACTGACCCAAAACAATATCCTTTAAAAAGAAATCCGAGAGAAGGCTTTTGAACCATAAAGTTTTATTTGGTTTATTATTCCAAAGTCCTTGGACAGAGCATTTGACAGGTCCATCTAGGTTTATGAAGGCTCATGGAGTCTCACAGTAAAATCCTCAGTGTTCATTTATAATTTTAACTCAAGAGTGTAGAAATATACACTTTCAGAGTCAAATTAACCTAACACTCTGGATTTCTCTGTGGGATTCCAAGACTTGCATTTGCCAAGTCATGGGATGTCTGTTTGTGATTTATACTTTGTCTATGTGTCTGATATTGTCGATTATGAAAAATCTATTTGAATTTCTTCATGCCGATTCATTGAAAAAACATTATTAAATAAAACAACACAGTTTATACAAACGCAGATTATCCGATTAATCAAAAGCGGAATTTATAATATATAATAATCACTTGTTGCAGGCTTTCTTGTAGTATATATACAGTATATTTTAATACTTTCTTTAACATGTCCACTTGAAGCTATGACAAAGAAGTTGGAGACCCTTGAGAATCAAGTTGTACATAAGTGAAGGTCTGCTCCCTCCTCACTCCACCTCTCCTCTGACGGTACAGTGTAGCATTCTACATATTCTTTAAAGCTGCAATCCCTAAGCGTCCATGTGGGAGGCAAAACGTCTGCCACTCTACCAAGATGGCATCCCCACTTGTTCTGGGGAGATATGAGAGTAGTAGGGAGTATACTAGGGAGACCAACTCTAACCACTGCAGAAGTACTAGTTATAATATTGTATTAAAGTACTCTAACATACAGATTGGTTTAAATTAATTGAGACATTGAGACCTGTTAAACCTATACATTGTTATACTTGTGCCATTATTATTTTTATGTTTTCAGAAAACTGATTTAGAAGGCTTTTTTCTTTTCCTTTTTTAAGTCTCAGGTCTTGATGGGTTTAAATAAATTCCGGATTGCAGCTTTAATCCATTCCAAAAAGCTACACTGAAATATATGGTACACAGTAAAATCCTCTGTGTTCATTAACACGTAACATCTGTACACTCGACTGAGTTACAAATTGATACATTCACATGGATTTTTACTGTGCATTCTACTGTAATTACTATTTATATTGTATACAAGCTTTTTGTATGAAATGAAGGAAGTGATGTCAAAATTATAAGAGGAACATTTATATGGCAGGAAACTGCAACTTAAAGATTTAAACACAATGTCTGATAGATGCTTTGTTATGTAATTACAAATATTTAACAGTATTGAAAATAAAAATAAAACATATACTATTCTGTGTGTTTTTTGCCCTGTCAATTGTTATTTTCCATTTCATTAACATTCCATACAAGATCCAAGATTTGAGAGTAAATTGCCTTGGATTTGATGCCTTGACATCCTGTTCTATTTGTCTGCGTGCGTGTGTGTACGGTTGTAATGCACGTAACCGTTCGCCCCACCGACTTCACATTCGACACACGCGTTCCACACCCCCACAGGGAGTGCAGTGCCCGGTATCGAGTCAGTCGGACCCACGGTTCTCCAGAACCACCACAAAAGGCTCTGCTCAGGCTCTGCCAGTGGGCCTAATCAGCCTAAGGGCCGAATCATACTCCTATTTTACTGCTGTTTCGGCGCTGTAGTGCCGAAATGATTTTGGCTTGTCAGAAGTTTTCAGTAGCACCGAAGAGACGACTTTAGGACGGTACCCGTCCCCCCGAACCTCAAATGACGTCACATTTTAGAGCCGACTTTTATCCGACTCTAAAATAGGAGTATGAATCGCCGGCCCTTAGTCCCCTCACCTGTGCAATTCCCAGCCTCTGCCTCAGCCAATTGATTGCCATGGCAACCCCACACCTGCAAATTGATTACTTAACCACTACACTTTTCACAGTTAGTTTGCACTCTTCAGGCAGAGGCAGAGGACAGACAGAGGCAGACAGACAGATACAGAGATCTCCATATACAGTATGGGGACAAAAGGGACACAGACAGATAGTTAAAACGGGTGCTATGACGGGTATTCCCAAGTTGCATCGCTCTCAAGTAGGCCGGTGGCCGACGCACGTACAGGTCTAGTTGTACCAATAATACAAACTTTGTGGTGCTGTGTGCATTGGTCCTACTTCTAACACACACACACACACACACACACACACACACACACACACACACACACACACACACACACACACACACACAATCAGTACTGTAAAAAAAACTGACTGTAGAAGGCCTGTAGGACTGAGATGAAACTCATTTTCATCATGTCAGTGAGGGCCGAATGGATTTCTGGGATCAGCTTCAGCCAGAAAGTGTATAAAGATTTCATTAGCCTACCTGTCATAACTTGTCATTTCAAATTGTATAATAATAAATAAAATGCAGTTACAGTAGCGTGTTATTGCGAAACATTGCCACATGGTGGTGCATTTTGTCCCAGAGGTGAAGATTGCTTTGTAGGGGAGGAGTAAAGAAGCACATGCCTCATCAAACATTGTGGGGGATCTTCTGGAGAGGTGGGGACTGCTTTGTAGGGGAGGAGGAAGAGCTCGAATGCCTCCTCCTCCTCAATGTGGACAGAGTTTAAGTGTGAGTGGGACACTGGGGGAGGCAGTCGGGAGATACTCTACTCACCACCATTTCAACCCTTGCTATTTAACTGTTGTTGCTCACCAGAAGCAGGAGAGTGTCAGCAGGCCATGCATAAACACAGACCAGGGGATATAATGGTGTCCAGCTATTCTTAGGAACCGACGAGCTGTTCATGCTTTCACGACCAGCCGTTCTCCGTCTGTGCTAACAGAGAGCCATTGGAGCATATTCACTCCTGCATTAGTCTCACAGTTTGCCATCCAACCTTATCTTACGAAGTACAGTGTTCTTTAAACATGGGGTGCTCATCGTCCAGCTCGCAGACTGTTGATCAGGAGAAAAGACCTGGCACAAAACCAGAGGAGAGCAATGGAGATGCATGTAAGTACTTAATAATAAAAGTGAAATATATTATATTCTCTATTGGGATTATCCCTGTTATTTGGAGTAACGGTGGACGTACACTGTAGTGTACGTGGTGTGTGTGTGAAAACATTTTGTTCTGTCATTTCCTTCAGTTAAAAGTTGTGGGGGGTGTGACTGCTTTTGCTGTTGTCGGGGGTGTTCTGGTACATCGTGTGCTTTCTCACTGCCACTCTGTTGAACATAATATTCCCTGTAACACTGCTATTTCAGTTTTATTTTCCTCACTGTCAGTATAGTTCATTGCCATTCATCATAGTCTTGGATCAAGGCGGACATCAGTCATAATACGTATATTATATATGTAACAATTTGTATCGAGGTATTTTGTGATTGTCACAGATCTGTATCTAAATTAATGTCCAAGTTTATGCAAAGAGTGTAAACTGCTAAATCCTGAAAAAGGAACGACTTGTATTAATCCTAATCAGATCAACCTCTCACCACTGGCACTGATTTTTGTATTGTCCCCAAAACGACCTGCTTGCATACTCTAAACTTGCAACGCATGTCATCGTATATGAAATATTATATGCACACGTGAACAAAAGGTTCACGTGTCGTGTACCCTAAAGGCAATAGTTCTGACCAAACCAGTTTGCTGTGATTCAAGGAAGTGCTGCTGTGTTTACTTTGACTTCAAGTTCAACAGATAATCTGAAGCAATTCTAGCTCTGGTCCAAAGCTCTAATGCCTTTGTTTAGGGCATTAGAGCTATGGACTAGAGCAAAAGCAATTCCCTCAAAGTTACCCATAATGTGACCCAAAAGGTGTTAATAATATATCCTTTCAAGTAGCTTGCTGTGTGCAGTGTGAATTGAATTCCTATAGATTCAAGTATGTATCATTAAAAGGTGATCACTAAAAACTCGTATAAGTTTATAGGTAGATATGTTCCATCCTCAGGCTGTGTTCCCTATTTACCACAACACCGCTGATTCCACAGATTTACAACTGTCTCAGACAATGGAGGAGCGTCATGCAAAGTTGGGGGGGGGTGTACACACAAGAAGGGTGACCTCTTGGAGAGAGCCCACATCTCCTGGCTCCCGCATGTTCACTACATGCAGTAGTGCAGCAATGCCTGTCTTTCACTACTGCATGCGTGTGTCATGTTCTACATGAGAGACAGCAGTGTCATTGCCTTGCTTTGTTTTGCATGTGGGCCCTGTGTGCTACGACAGTATAGCGTCCTACAGAGATGCCTGACATAGGGCATGATTGTTCATTCATGAGTCAGCCCTGCATGCTGCAACACGGCTTCTTCATGCCAGGCACAGCTGAGAGCTAGGGATTATGCAATTTGCATCAATATATACATGCACTGTGTGTGTGTGTGTGTGTGTGTGTGTGTGTGTGTGTGTGTGTGTGTGTGTGTGTGTGTGTACAGTACTGTATGTGCTGTTGTACACACTGACATTAAACTGAATGTATATGCTCCATCACTCGTGTGAATGACTCGGAATAATGGAGTGTCCCTTGCCGTCAAGAACTTACTCAAGGTTTAGTTATTGTCACAGATTTCAATCTAATGTCCAGTTGTTATGCAAAAAAAAGGTACAAATTGAAATTTATATTCCTGAACATGCAGTTGTGGAGCATTGTTCCTCTGAAGTACACAAATCGTAGCAAAGTGTATTTTGGTGTTCTCTCAACTTCTCTGTATCTTGGTCATTAATGTGTCAGTCGGCAATAGTCACCTGGAGAAGCTCTGTCCCATTCCAGGCTCTTACATGATCACACCAGAAGTCACTGACTAGAAGACTGTTTTGTAGACTGTAGTGTATTGTACATGTCGCCCAGGCAGCCATTCCCAGTTTTCGTTCTGGCTCCCCAGCCCCCCTCTTACTGCCCCAGGTCTGGCTCCCATCCCCCTGCCAGCCTTGACACTGTTTTGTCTGGGCTTTCAGTCATCATTGGCTGCTAAACCGTGTTGACAGGCGAGTCATCCATGATAATAGAGGCTGTTTGAGTTTCTCTCACCCCTAGCATGGTGTATCATTTTCAGTGACAGATGAGAAAGATGGCAAAGGTAAAGTATCTGCTCGAAACAGCGAAGGACAGGAAATTCCAGAATTCCTCTACAAGGAGAGCGTGCTTAAAAACAGAAAACCTTCATACATATGCACTGGGTAGTGTAGACTAGAATAATTAGCTGTGAGAAATCTCTGCAAAGTTAGTCAAATAGTTTTCCAGCCCAACAGTTTGGTGTTTGTCTCTTACAGGGCCACAGGAGAGATGTAACTTGATCCAGATGTGCCCTGTTGGATGCACACCCCCTCAACTACACCCTCTACTATTCTTCACCTCCCAAAAAATAACACCAAACCAGCATTTTTGTCTTTCCCCATAGGCCTAAAAGGCGTAAAGTACCTCACAAAATCCAACACAAATCTTTTGGGACTACAACACAACGTATTCTTATTCAAATATTAGGTCACTATCAACTCTGCACAGCTTCACTCAAACGTTGGGCTGCTGTGCTGAGGCAAGGTTCCTGTGTGCCTAATGACTTCACTTGTTGTTGTTTTAGTCCTCCGTTCATTGGCTCATTTTCGTGTGGTGTGCCAGCCCGTCACATTCCCTTCCACTCATTACTCCCCGTCCTTTTTACAGGTTCCGACAGTCAAATAAAATCAGGAAGCGTCCGAACCATCCAACCGTTTAGCTAATTGGATCATTCTGGTTTGTGTCATAGATTTGGGAACAATGCTACTCAATGTGTTTGTGTGAGTTGGCTGTGAAACTGTTAGAGGTAGATGCTGAATAAGTGACCTTATATGTTGTTTTTATTCACCAGTACATATAGGTGGCTAAGTGTTATAGTAGTTGACATTTTAGTTGATGTTACTTTTCAGTCTATTGTTTCTTTTTTTCTGTAGTTTCAGACCTGAGGCTGACGTTCACACCCATTGCATTAATTGAACTAGGAGTATTGGAATTGGAAAAATGTTCAGTTTTCTATTGGATAAACCAAAGACAGAAGAAGACACATTGTGTGTTTTATATAATTCCTGAGTGCCTTTCTTATTTCCTCAATACCGTAGGCAAATACAACATGTTTCAATAAATCATCTGTATGGGCCGGGGTTGCATGACTTGATTGTTGGAAGGCGAATTGGCCATCGTTTCTCATGTATGTTGATAAAACTGTTGTCATGGCATATTTGGCAATATATTAACACTGAACAGACTCCCCCACGAGGTGTTTGCAGTTACACGTGCATGTTGTTCAGTGTTACCATGTAGTCCGTGCTACAGATTAACAGACCATTGATGTTGAAAACCATTAGTTGATGAAGTTACATTTTCTACTGCTGATGTCTAAAATAACCTATTTTGTCCCGTTGTCTCAGGGGTCAAGCAGATGTCTGTGTTTCCCACCTACAGGTTATCATTGATTAACGTTTCCTTGCCTTTCTTTGTCCATATCATCATTACAGTGGTCAAGAATGGCAATGGCTTCATCCCAGAAGATGCCGAAACCATTGCGGACCAGATGCAGCTGCCCGTGCAGAGTGCCTTACCAGATGACCTTCAGCCGGGGGCTGCTGATGAGTCTGAGGCCGTGCTGATAGCCCTGGAGGCCCAGGAAGACCTGGGATCCGGGGAGGACCTCCTAGGGGAACCAGCCGTAGAGGAGGACCTTGCAGCCCCAGTAGATGATGTGGCAGCAGAAGTTGTAGAAGCAGTAGAAACTGTAGTTGCTGAAGTTGAGGCCCCTGTTGAGGCTGTGGTAGAGGAAGTGGTTGTAGTGGAGGCAGAAGCGGTCGTAGAAGAAGCGGTCGTAGAAGAAGCGGTCGTAGAAGAAGCCGTCGCAGAAGAAGTCGTAGAAGCGGTGGCATCAACGGAGGAGGCTGCTGTAGTAGAGGCCGCTCCTGAAGTTGAGGCCCCTGTTGAGGTTGTGCCTGTGGAAGAGGCAGCAGTTGAAGCAGAGGTATTAGACCCTGAGATCGCTGCTGCTACCGTTCCAGAGGTTCCAGTGGCAGAAGAGCCTGCTGTTGAGGAAACCAAAGAAGTCCTGGCAGAGCCTGCTGCAGCAGTAGAAGAAGGTATGAAATAAGAAGAAATTCCGTTTTTAATGTGTTAAGAATGTGTTGTAATATAGTGTAGTCGCACATGTTCTCTATTTTAGGCCTGCACAAACCAGTAAGGATTAAACTACAATTTTAATAATGGTGATTGGCGCCGTTGTATGGCATGAATATGCCTCCTGAGCGTTTATGAAGGATGTCAAAGCCAATTGATTAATCTGGCCAACACACTTTGACATTAAGTAGGCCTTACACTACTTTTCAAGGTGTGTAATGAATCACAAATGAGAACAATAAAAGAGAGAGAGAGGGAGTGTAGTTAGCTACTTCTGCCACAGGCTGAAATAGCTGAAACATCAAACATTTATACCAGACTTGCACTAGATGTGATAAGGCGATGCTGGGCATGCAGAAACAAGCAGCGACAGACTAAAAGGTAAAGAGAATGCACAGTGAGCCTGAAATGTGCAAATAGACCTAGTTTACAACATTGGTAAACATTGAATAATTATTCACAAGTTCATAAACACACAAATCATCGTCCTGCCTTTGAGTTGGTTGAGGTAAGATCCAGTTTCCCTCATGGGTACGGTGACAGTCACTACCAGTATCACAGGGTAGTGGTAAAGATCCAAGAAAAAATTAAGTCTGCACACACAGGTTAGAAATGCTACGCTGTGTTTTATTGCACTGAACAACCTTTGGATCAACAGACTTTATTTTTCATTTATGTACCAGTAGTTAAAACTGTTGTTTGTTCTGCACCTGGGCACTGAAGCGGATGTGCGTGTAGTATCTTGCATAGTGGTGAAGATCTCCTAGTGATCCATTTAAACTGTTCCTGTAATGAACAAACTTGAACATACTTCCCTCTCAAACTGGTCTTGTGTTTGGTTCAAGCTGATGGAATTAACAGGGTTGACATTGTTGGTCCAGGATGCCAAACAGATAATGCTCTGTGAGGAACAATGAAAGCAGCCACACACACATGCATACTCTCACTGAGGCTCTGCTTGAGTGCGTCTGTTATGGGCAGAGCGCTTGGCCAACACAACAGCTCTAGTCTTACTACTCTCACTTATTGTGCTCTGTTGTGAGAAGCGGCTGAGCGGCATAGATAATAATTATGCCCTGTTGCTTCAAATGACTTAAGACAATGTAATGCAACCCTCCCCACATGCTTGGCTGGTCTCCAGTTGCAATGCAAACGGTACATGTTGGCCAAAGGGCATTTCGGTGTCTATACTTATAATCGAATGAGCCACAATACAGTATATCACCAATAGTTTTGTTGATTTGTTTGTTGATTTGTTTGTTGATAGCTCTACTATCTCAGTCAAAACATAATAATGCCATGTATGCACTGTTCTGGAAGCAATTCCAATGTTTCCATTGGTAAATGTGTCAAACATAGTACAGGGTAGTATTTACCGTAGGAAATGTGTCAAACAGACTAATACAGGGTAGTATTTACCGTAGGAAATGTGTCAAACATAGTGCAGTAGTTGTATTTTCAAGTGCATGTGGAGTGTTTTGCCTTTAGATTACAAATTTCAAAGCAACCCTACATTAGACAAAATTAACTAGCCAAAGATTTAACGGTTCATTTTAACAAGAATTTAGTCTGCTGTATCAAATCAAGTCGAATAACTGGTCTGTGCAGTGTTGTCTAATCTATTCCATTGACTATACTGTATGTAGAGAAATACTACAGAGACATCTCACCAGTAGTAAACTCATTAAACTTTATTAATTTATTTATATATTTTGTGTGAACTGTGTAACTCTGGTCTTCTCACTGGAAGAACATACTGTACTTTTGGGGGCAGAGAGGCCCCGGCCCTCCAGGCTGCACGTGTAAAACGCTGGTCTCATCCGGGAGAGACATTACATAACTGAGACTGCCTTCTCTCCCTCTCACTCTCTGGCAGCAATATGTGGTTTACAGGGCACGCCCTAGATGCTATATAGCCCGGTTTTTAAAGGTGTGTGCGCGCATGGGTGTGTGTCTTTTGAGGCTATATGGCTATTCATTAGTAAACCGGCCCTGCAGAACAAGATGTCCTGACATTTAAGAAGGATTGTCATCTCTTGACATTGCCGTTGTGATATTACACATACAGTATATTCATCTTTATTTATATCATCTATTTATTTTTATTTTTATTTTACTTAAGCATATATGGATAAATGGAATTGTCACACGTTGTTGACCAGTGGATGCAATGCACACACTAGTAACTAGTATGCCTGCCACACATTATTGTTTTACATGTGACTGATATGCACTGATTTCCTGTGTGTGTGTTTGCAGATGCCAAAAAGGAGGACTAGGAAGCCCAATGAAGAGGGAGGATCCCCTGGTGAGAACAAAGCCATGAACTGTTAACCTGGTCTGGATCATTCATCATACTCACTCAGTCTACTGGTGGAGCATATTGGCCTCGTTGTCAATTAAGCCTCAAAAGTACATTATCACATAAATGCCCCCAACACACCCCCCCCCCTACACACACACACACACACACACACACACACACACACACACACACACACACACACACACACACACACACACACACACACACACACAATTGCTCACTTGTTTTCTTGTTAGGATAAATTCACACATTTTCATATTCTGATAAACTACATTTGAAGTTGTTTAATGAGGAACCAAACAGATTTGTTTAATGAATGTTGCAAATGTGTTAAAAATGTTCTAGGACTGTTCTTTTACACTAATCGTTTCTTTAAGTGGTCAGGCCAGGCGTTTGGCGGAATCTTTGAACACATTTTATTTTGTGTCTGTGGGGGGTGTTCCATCAATTGAATTAACCCAAAGATGAAATTAAGTGTAAACATTTCTGGGAAATGATAGAATCAAGTTACTGTCAATATATACACCTATTTACCATTAATGTCACTGTTGGTGTTATTCAACGTTGTGCCTTAATACGTGTTCATTCAGGAGAGCTCATATGTCGTCAGGAGCCACATATGTTACGTACCTGTATACGCTATGAAATACATAGGTCAGGTGACCAGGTTTGCACAGAGTGAATTCATTACTATTTAAATGTTGGTACTACTTCTTGAGGAATACAAGCCAAATAATCTCAGCTGTGAATGAAATCAGATGAAGAGTTGTAACTTCAAGTAATTCCCAGCTGTGTAGCTGAAGAAGATGTTGGCCATTGCCAACAAATACCTGCTTTTGCTTGTTGGATTATTTTCTTATAGTTTTTCTATGTTGAAAGAAATGATCTATTTTAGACTTGAGCATGCAGTGTACATTCTGTCATAATCCCGTGTTTTTATTTGCTTGCTTTGTTTTACACATGGCATTGAATTAAAACCCTGCTAATGTTGACTTCAATGAGGTTCATTTAACCAATAGAATGACAATACTAAGGGTTCAGTAATAGATATGCAGTGTACATTAAATGTTAATTAAATTGTTAATAACATCTATAGTGCATGGATGTTTTTTCTTTTTCTTCTATTTTCCATATTATCTTGTTTGTTTGAAATATTTCACCACATTAAAGGACCGTGAATAAATTAACTTTGCGAGTAGTCTCGCATAGCCAGACTTTCAGAGATCTCTGCCTACTGATAGTTTCTTAGGTAGAGATATCAAAACATCTGGCTATGCAAGACTAACTTTGTGAGTAAGGTAAATCATCTCTGAATAAGGAAAGAAACCTGTAGTGTTGCAACTCGGATAAATTGATCCAGGGTTATTTATTGACATAACTATTCCACTGGGATATCGCTGGCAGATCTTCATAATATCTTATTCTGTATTACAACAGGAGTTTCATAGTGTTGACTCAAATGTATTACAGAGCCTGGGATTTTGCCACTTAATTTTATATGCCGGTTAGAATTAGTTCAAGTGCATTACATGCATCATGCAGTGAACATTAACAGATCATATTTTTCAATTGGTTTCGCATACTCTGTTACAAGACTGTAAAATTCCTATAAAATAACTGTTCTATATAATGTGACGCAAGTTGTTGGGATCAAATGTTTGTTTGAGGTCTGTAATCTCTTTATATCTATGCAAGGCCTTGAAAGTGGCTGTTGTGTAATATATTCATTCTGAGCTTTGTCTATGAGGTCTATGATGTCGCTAACCTTCTTAGTGTACAGAATAAAGTTTTACCTACTAATATATGCTCTGGTCATTTTGTTTTGTCTTGTTTTTACACAAGTGTGCTCTTCTCTTATTTTATCTTGTTCAATTTGAGCAGGGATTACATAATTTTGAGTGGTTCCATGCATTCATTATGTATACAAATACCAGTACCATACACTTTACAAAGATTAGGGTGCACACTGCACACATTAAAATTTCAGTCAGACAATTCACGAATAGATATACCAATATTTATTACAGAATGAGTAACAAGTGTGCATATGATATTTGACTTGGCGTTCGGCTCTGCTGGATTTCTCCCTGCTCGGCACGATTAAGCACCAACATAAAACATTAAGAGCAGGGAGATAGATATACAATAAACCCCCCCATGGGGAGCATAAATAGCAGAGCCCACCGGTGGTGCTGGGGTGGTGGTGGTGGGAGAAATCACATACAACCATGTGCAGAGGAAGGCAGGAAGATCGAGCATGCAGTCTAGTGAGCTTAAGTAGCCCGCCCAATTGGTCAGCTGATTGCCACATCGGCGAATGAAGTGTGGGACTTGCACACACTTATACGCCCACATAGTAATGCAGCATGTTAACTCCTTGAGTATAGTATGCGCCCTTTAAGCATGGCATGAACCTCCTTCAGTATGTCTGTCTGAATTAACTAACTCCGCAAGCTACGTCTCATGTGTCCCCACTCGTTTTTGTTGCATAAGCTATCACACGTACTTTACCATATTATACAACATTCTGAGCACACTCATTTATTCTTTCGATTGAATGAATAGAGTAACGTGATCAGGTGATGGAATTCTTGTTACACAAAGTTCAGTAACCAACAGACAAGACCCCTTCTCAAAGTAGGGCTGCACGACCTCAGTACTTTATACTGCACACACAGTACAACAAGGAAAGCTGCTAAAAGATCACGATCACCTAAAACATAGAATGTAGCTACTCAATTGAAAAAGAAAATATACATATTATTGGCAAATCTCTCAGCAACTGCGGTCTAACAGGTATTCAAGTAAGAAATGAATGGTTGCCATATTCTAAAAAACCTGCCATCATTGCATTTTACAGTAGCACTCCAGGCATTCCATTGGAAGAACCTAACCTTTTCCTGTATCACTGTAACTGTAATCCACTGGAACAACACATCATTATGCTAAAAGCTTTTTTTAATTAATTTATACTGCATACAGTGCAGGTATAAGGAAAGCCCCTCAGACGATAGGCTCTTCAATAAAAACAATTCTACAACAAACCTAATATTGAGAAACCTTTGATGTTATATGGTATTACCATTTAGCACAACATGAATGTTCTGTTATTCTTTGCAATACAGCTATTGCAGCTTTTCACTATTAAATCATTAATGGTGTTGAACTCACACTGGTAATGCAACAGCATTCTCTCACTAGATCTATTGTAGGTCATCCCATTGTGGATTGTAGCTCCCTGACCCGTTTTGAAAGCACAAACTATCCTCACTGCCTTGTTTAGTGTAATCCGCAGTCTACTACTTACTGCACAGGCTCTGCACAGCAGGCATTCAATACAAATTTTAACTTTGATATAATAAGGATTTCTCTAGGTAGGTGTCATGCCATTTGTTCTCAGTCCATTTTTGCAGAGGTCAGATACACAGTACACACATACTGTACACACGTGCAATTTTCCATCGGGAGCACAACAGAGTGTGGCAGTAATACTTGTTAGGCTATATCCTAAACCTAGAGAATCATATCATTAACTGAAATAAGATCTAAGGGGATGAGTTCCCTGGACAATCATGCACTTATAACACTGTGGTTAAAGCCTCTTATATAATATTCAATCATGATTGTGACCACAAGATTACATGTAATGGCTTTACAATAATAGGTCAATTTATATTTAGGAACAGCAGCAACAGGAAATTAAAATTACATTTTCGATTAACGATTAACGTGTAAAGGTGTCTACTAACATATCCCACATTGGTTTCTATTCAACCACCCTAGGAGAACT
Organism: Protomyctophum bolini; assembly: GCF_963924005.1. NCBI lineage: Eukaryota > Metazoa > Chordata > Actinopteri > Myctophiformes > Myctophidae > Protomyctophum > Protomyctophum bolini. The sequence goes on along the minus strand of NC_137868.1, from coordinate 34,040,404 downwards.
TTTGTGTTTCAGTATTTTTAATAAACAGAAAAAGACATGGACATAGATCAAAATCTATAAGACATTCGTAAAATCAACCATAATCCCAAATGGGTTGACAGTACAATAACCAGACATAAAAAACAAAAACAAAAAGTATATGCAAATCATAAAATACATATGCCATATTGGCATAAGGACAGAAAGTAATCATAAGTACCTATTTACAGTTTCAAACCAAATTGAGTATATTAGACATCACAATATAGCTGCCACCATCATCTCTTAGATTATGTAAATCTGACCCCTACCTCCCCATTGTTATGTCATCTAACTGGCCTCCTCGGTCACTCAAATACACATAATATTTGACCACTGAACCCCTATATGAGGCACCAATGGCAGCCATGCTTCGACGAATTCGGCCAACTAGGGGGTAGGACACACACCTAGGAGAACTTTTGACAGCTGCTGAAAGTTGGGGTACCATCAACAACCTGTCATGGTCTGCAGACCATGTCTCCCTGTCAGCCACTCCCATTCTCCATTCCAACCCTCAGTCATTGTCACACACCTGGTTTCCACCCCCTCTTCAGCCCATTCCACACCTGAGAACACTTCTGCAATCACCCTGCTCCCTATAAGACTGGACTCATTTCCACTAACACTGTACACTGTCAGAACGTTCGTCTTCCTTCCCCGAGTTTCATGGTTGTTGTCATTCTTGAAAGGTTAGATTTTTGGACTATGTTTAATTGCCTTGAACTTTAATTGCCTTTTTGGGATTCCTAGTTTTCTTCCTACTTTTGAAATGTTTGGAATGTTTCTCCTGAGTTTCCTGAGCTAGCTTTCAGCTACCTTTGTGTTTGTGTTTTTTTTATTTATTATAAATGTATTATTTAGTCTCATGTCCTGCAGCTGCGCCTAGTTTCTCCCGGCGGATCCTGCCTATGCCATAGAAAGCATAGGTCAGTTCCAGTCTATCACAAATGTGATGAGGTCAGCACATTTGGGCTATGGCCGTTTCTAGCCCAAGGAGTGTTTTTCGTGCAATACCAATGCTTGGAATGGATTCAGAATCATGAAAAAACCCTAGTTTGACATGTCACATGCTACTTAAAGCATAATGAAATTATGAAACCTTTTAGGCCTATTGGTTGTTGGTACCCCAACTTTCAGCAGCTGTCAAAAATTCCCCTAGGGGTGGTTGAATAGAAACCAATGTGGGATATGTTAGACACCTTTACAAACACATTTGTGAAGAAAATTCTTGGTATGGAAATATCGAAATGTATTCCCAGATTTGACATTATTCTGATAATATTCCCTGACTAATAAAGTATAATATAACTGAAGTTATTGTTCACCAATAAATTCTTTGTCACAGGTCAGATAATGACAAAGAATTTGGGCTTTGTAAAGAATATCCATCAATTAATGGATGATACAAATGTATGGGCTACTGCGAATCAATAGAATAAAGCAACACTGTCTTGAAAATGTGATCCACTTCTCCTGTTTTATAATAGGATATTTCACTGAGAAAACACCTGCCTGGAGCCAAATACACATCGTAACATTAACTACAGGTCAGCTAAAGTAACCTGATGCACTGCTTACCTCCAGGAAGGTTTCTATTCAGAAACGGTGTTGTCATCAGTCCCAATTTCAGCTAAGTCATTTCTTGTACAGCTCCATGAGATAAAACTGGCATACAGTGAATTAATTACTATTTCAATGAGTGTAAGCTTATATGAGAAATATATACAAATATATATATACAAATTGTCATTATAATTGTGAATGCAATCAATGACGTCATTTGGTAATGACCAGGATGGGTCATTTAATGCATTTACTTGGTGTCATGGTCAGTCTCTCAGCATCATCACTAAGAGTTAAAAGATTCCACAATAAATATTAAGTTACGTATAAATGCTGTGGCATTAAAGCGTATTATGTTAATACAATATAACTTATACAATTGGGGTGGCTGTATTTTGTAACCCTGCCCTTCTATTGATACATTTAGATCATGTCAAAGCTTCTCACCTAGACACAGGATCTGACACAACATTTCACCTTATGGTTAAGATTCAATTTATCTCCTGAGCAAGCAGGCAGGCTTACAGTAGATGTCTTTATATTTTTGGTAAAATATTACAAATGATGTTTGGATGGAAATCCAAATGTAACAACAGTTATTAATCTTTGAGGATGAAGAGAATCCAGGACTACTTGACTAATACGATTATCCTAACATGCCTTCTTGATATTCCATACAATCATCTTTGACAAACGTATACATCTTTTTCTTGTTATTGAGGCAATATAAAATTGTGGACTTAAAGGCTTTAGTGAGTCTGGGGATCATATTATTTGATGCCATAAGCACTGATGACAGAATTAGCTCAAGAGCATTGCAAACATCATACCCATCCTGAACGTTAATATGATGGAACTATTGGTTCTACATGCCATGTTTACATACCAAACTTTAATTCCTTGTCGTAGATATGGAGTGTGTAGCATATATTTTTAAAGAGCTACTGTATGGTATATTCACGTTTGTATTTATTTCTCTATATCATCTTGCGTTAATTAGATGATCATTTGATGTCATAAAAAAATGGGTCAAGTGTATCATGCTCTGAACATGAAGAGATCATTTGGTAAACTTATCTTACCATTGGTTCTACACAGTAGTGTCATCAGAGGACTTCTAATATCCCATCTAATATGCACTTAATTAACATTAACTAACATTTGGTTCTGCATACTATGTTAGAAGTCCAGTGATTACCAGAAAACATTCTCTTGATTCTAGAAAATGTAATGAAAGTTGTTGGGCTCAAGTTTTTGTTTGATCTTTGATATCTCTCTGCTGATATCAACGCAAGGCCTTGACAAGTTGACATTCTATAATGCAATCTCTGAGCTTTGTCTGTAATGCTTACCTGTTTAATGTACAGTCCTGGGGCGTAATGGAGGGTTGCCACCACAGCAGCACATTGTGGTGTGTACCGTTCTGAAACGTTTAGTACTAGTTTTCTGGTTAACGCAGTACATATGTACTGTAGCCAATTTCGTATTAAAGAACAAAAAACTAAATGCACCTGCCATGACATAAGCTTACAGGTCTGTCATGTACTGTATGTAAAAACAAAACAACCACCAAGTGAATTAACCAAATGTATTGTGCATTAATTATTGTCCATTAATTATCCCACATAGGACAGACTGTCGCTACTATGCAGTAACACAATACAGCAAACAAGAGAAGGTTCTTCTCAGCCATGTCCTACCATGCCATTGTACCTGAAATAAGAGCTGATACAAAATAAAGTGTGGGGTAATAGTTTAGAAGCTGTTTCCAAACCTTCATGCATTTTAATGAGGTGAAAGTGGGCCTGAACAATCCTGTACTTACTTACAGAACAGTGGTGAAACAAGAAAGACCTCTTGTATAATATCCAAGGATGACTTGATTACAAGACTGATATCATGACAGAAAAACATTGTCTTAATATTGTATAGGCTTTTAGAAAATATAAAAATGGAAAGTTCAGATTGTGAATGTTTACATTAGGAGGCATCAGTGATAGGACCCAACACGGCTATAGCCTCAATCTCTACAAGTCCACCCTAGAGAGAGAAAGAGAAAGAAAATCAATGGTTTTTGGATCAAGCACCATCTATGTGTGAGTGGTAAAAGGCAAGCCAATGGTTATCAGGTACTCACTCTGGGTAAACCAGCTACCTGGTAGGCAGCCCTGGCGGGGAAGTTGGTGGTGAAAACTGTGTAGTGTATTACATAACGGAGGATAAAATGAACAATACAGTAGATACATATACAGGCAGACAAACAGACTCACGCAGACAGTTTGTAAGGTAGACATGAAGTTGGTTCAGTTCAAACCTGGTTTTAACATGAATAGAACTGCTACTTGCTAGTGATTGAACTCATGATCTGTGGTTATAATCTCACAAGACGAGTCCGTACTGTATGGTATATATTATGTTACGACCAATGATAGATGATTTAGTGGCATGACGGAATCTCCATTCATCTGTGCTATAGCACTGGTTGCAACCATGATGTTTCACATGGGGTCAAGTGTGTGCATTATATTTATCAAGGCTATAAAACATTTATATGTATCTACATGATCTGTCTGATCTCGTAGTCTTCTTTTTCTCGACTGTTTTCTGCTATTTCACATTCATGATAGGCCTACCACCACATGACTTCCCCTCGCTATTATGTTTCTTTTCCCTTTTTACCTCCCTTATGATGAATTCCTGTTCTGTTCTTTGATTATATAGAAGTGTCTATTTGTACGTCTCTAAATGTTTTGATGAATTGAACAAGGTGGACCCTCTTGTAAACAAGTGTAATGCTTAATTGGGTCGTGCAATTAACAGTCTTTGTATTGAGTTTGTGCTTGAAATGTATTGTAATTCTGCAAACTGTTAATAAATATTTCAATCAATCAATTAATCAATCAAACTTGCCCTGTCAAAAGCGCACATAAAATGTCCTGTTATCCATAAGGCTTCAACAAAAACCTTTATCTGTTTATCAAAATAAATGCAATTGTAGATTTACTCAATTGTAATTTGTTAGTCAGACCAGCAGCAACAGAGCTTTACATTGTTTAATGCTGCTCAATATTCTACAGGAAGAACTTTCTCTTCATAGAACCCAGCAGATCTATCTTGACTCTCTTCTGCAGTATCGCACAGGTCCATTTAGTTACATTTTCTTTGTCCATTCTCAGGGTTACATTAACACTGAGAATTTTACTGTGGCCTGTTAGCTGCCACCTACTGTAAGTAAAAGACCTGATCCCTTGGCAGCAGAAGCTCATGTTTCATCCTGTGCAGTCAGTGACATGGGTCGTGGCATATCACTGTGTGTCAGTGCCGGGTAGAAACAACGCCATGCTTAGCACTGTGCTTGACAACACTGCTACAGATTTGTCAAACAAGCTGAATGTTGCCAATACAAGTATGTGATCTGATCATCATCTGCTTCAACAACATCCAATGTATATATGTATCTCAGAAGAAAACTCAATATGTTATCTACAGTCAGAAATTAGAATCTATATTTGTTCTACAGAAAACAAGGTAAGGAAGTATAAATGAGTAATCACAAATCACAATAAATCATTGTATTGTTGATGACCAGTTTAAGACAGAAAATAATTACTACCCCCACACTACAAGTCTACGTGGCCCTATACTGTGTAGTTCATTCTTTGGTCTACACTGACACCCAGTGGAATAAGTGTGTAGTGCAGGATTCAAGGGATGACCGTTTAATTTACATCAATTCAACATGTTACAAGGACTATGACATGTAATGATGAGATATTGCCATGAGATATTGCCATGATTAACAAAAACAAAAATACCAGTATGTTATACTTACACTGTGTATAAACATCATTCACGTTGGTGAAGTCATTCATGTCAGCTAGAAGCACCGTGGTTTTGACAACTATGGAATGAAAGAGAAAATACCATGTGGGTGTAAAGGTCAGCCTACAAGTGCCATTTAAAATGAACCAATGCAGGCACTGATTTTCATATAATTTTCAGACTCACCATTCTCATAACTGCACCCAGCGGCTTTAAGGATTTCACCCATATTCACAAGAGCCTGTTTGAACAAATTGTAAAGGTTTTTATTCTTGTGTGTACAGCAGGGCTGAGATTTCATTCTCCATTATCACTTCTTTGGTTGGTTTGATATGATAACCATATAATTTCTTTCTGTATGTAGCCACTGCTGTACCCAGGATCACCTGCCGTACCACTGGTGGTCAGTGATACCCAGAGACCGAGTCCAGCGACCTCTAAGTCACAAAACATCAATATAATAATATAATATAGATTCCAATGAGACTTCCTGTATATCTGCAAGACTAGACCTTCAAGAAAGACATTGACCAGTTTGTCTCCAACTATTACAGAGAACTCGTCGTTGAACCAAGTCCTGCCATCATGTATAAGTAGTAGTACAGTGTAATAGAAGAAGCGCACCAATCAAAAACCACATAGTCTAATTCAGTCTTCCAGGTTGTAGTTTCGTCTTGAGATTTAAATCAGTTACTGAGGGGAGTTTCTGACCAATCACCTGTCTGGCCTGGGCCTGAACACCTCCTTCAACCAGCTGTCCACTGGCAGGGTCCATACCCAGCTGTCCTGAGACATACATGGTCCGATCAACCACCACCGCTTGGCTGGATAAGACACAATAAGAGAAGTATCATTGATAATGGATCCAATCATATTTTCTCAAGTGGACAGTCATTTCCCTCTTTTATTTAGTTTTGTATGAGCATTATTCAATCACTATAACATTACATTGCTGAGAATAGCCTAAAGATGAAAGTGAATATTTTAAAACCATTGAAACCACTCCTTTTGACCAGAAATGTTATACTCTGACACACTGCACTTAAAATTGTTGATCTATTGTCATGTGTCATTGTCAACCATTGGTCAGTCAGTAGGCTGACCAATGGTCTGCCTTCTGCTGCCACACATGGGCAGCACTCAGTAGTGGGAGAACTCAGTAGTTATTTCTCCTACAAACTGTACTTTGTCCTCAAATGCAGTTCTCATTGCCCCCCCCCCCCCCCCCGCCCACACTGCCACAGACTATTGGACAAAATGCACACGCCCCTAAAATATTCAGAAAGAATACATAATGACACATGTGGAGAAAAAAAAACTTTTGTGAATGTATTTATCCACATTAACTCTAATCTCTAATCCTAGAGATTAGATTGTTTGATCGTATGGAAGTAACAGGGACTAAAATGTATAGTATTATTGAGATGTCACTGGCTGCTGTCAATGGACACATGCCATGACACTTGGACGGTTGGACCAAGTTCATAAAGTCGACATCTCACCTGTAAGGGCCAATAGCTGCAGGTGCTTTCGCTGTGTGGATTATCCTCCTGATGATCGCAGCCATGATTATAAATTGTATTTTTGATCTATAGATGGAATAACTGCTTTTCTATCGTAGGAAAGGCAGAGGTAAAGATGACAGAGCCTACACAATACACATTGGCTGTGGCAAAAAACCTTTTTACCATAATTGATGATGTAGATGTACAGAACATAATTGACATTGATTTTTATTTTTTATTGAGCTTTTATTTTAAACCAGACGTATGTATTTAGCTTAAATGTACCAAAAAAAACTACTCAATTAAAAATGTAGCCTCTCATGCTGCTAAACATGCTTGCTTATTATTGTTTTGTCGAAGTGTTCCTTCCTTGCGCCAATACAACATACATTACATCATGACCTAACGTACGTAACCCGAAGCGGATATTAAATCAGCTCGTTGCAAGGAAGAAGGAAGTGGCAGCAAAACCGAAAACTCACATGTTGGGAAGAGATGTGCGTATGCCACGCACGGACAGATTTAGTTAATTTACTTTGCCGATTCCCGCGGTAAATATAATACAAATGCATTTTGTAATAAGCGTGGTACCGTGTGATTTCTAATATTGTGTGACTGTAAAAACACGTTTTACTGTAGCTCACCATATAGTGACACATGATCCCACCACGTTAGATAACCTGTGTCAGCTCTCTCTCTCTCGCTCTCCTCTGCAGCACATAATAAACCTGCCTGACGCTAAATCTATAAATGTTTCTTTAGAGACAATGTCGGCTAAACGCAGGATGCGGGACAAGAAGATGAGGGACCAGCCTGCCAGTGTGCTGTATCCATCCTCTCCTCAAAATGAGCCGTGCAGATCACAGAATAAAGACGCACCACAGAATGGAGACACTCCACGCCATGGTATAGATATGCATTTGTGCCTTGGATCAAACTTTAGTACAGCACCTCAACTCGGGAGTGTACAAATTAACTTTTGTGCACACCCAGAGTTGGAAATTGATAGATAAATGGATGTTTCTTTTGTGCTCCTGTGTCTGTATGCCACTGTTTGTTTTCACTTTCTGCCTTGGTAAGGTATCTGAGTGATCAGCACATTTCACAGTCGGCACATTCTTTCCATTCATTGGCAAACGTGTCAGTCATGACTGACTCCATCGTGTGTGAAATGATTGAATTGTGCAAAATGGTGGCCTTAAGCAGGTCAATTCTTCCTTACAATTCACTGTTGACAAATTAAATATACTAGGATGATGATAATCACCTTGTGATACATGCCATGTAGATTTTACAGATCTACATGTCTAGATGGAATCTAGACATGATGTCATTGATGTGAATGAACTGACAAAAGTGATGATCTCTCAAGGTCAAGATAGGTCTGGTCCCTCTACAGCGAGGCAGTGCGGCTCTCAACATCAGGGTGGATGGGTCCGTGGACACCAGAGAGATGGAGGGGGCTATGCTGAGGAGATGCCCAAGACCATCACTGGTAAGGGCAAACAAACGTACTAATGAAATTAACAATACACTGCTGTTTAATCAGCATTGACTGAACTGAATTATTCAGCTAATTAATGATTTATGACTCTATAGAAAAAAGCCATTAGAAGCTGTAAATATGCAATGACATGTAGGTATTGAGGCTTTAAAATCGTTTTCACTTCATGTCACACAGCATTCATGTTGCACCTCTAGTCAACAAGGCAATGTCAAGGAAATGTAACAAGTGAAATTGAATCAAACTCCACCTCTTCTCCAGCCAAAACATTTGCCAGGGCCAGGGCTGCGGAGGTGACGACCATGTTGAAAGCTGTCACTAAGCCCACAGGCAGCTGCATTGTGTTTATGGCCCTGCCTAAATACATGAGGAGGAGAGCCATGAGCCACAACACCAAAAGACTGCCTTGTAGGCTGAGGGAAATAGCCAACAGGCTGGTACGCATCACGACTCATACATGAAGGAATGCACACTAGAGCTGCCTGCAACAAAACATTATTTATAGTGATTCTTCTATGATAATTTTTTCATTAGTTGAGAAGCGTGTTTTTTATTTAATATAGATATTTTGTCAATGAATCAGACATTTTACATTTAGCTCCTTTTCTCAAGTTGCCAATTCACAGTTTTTGTTGATAGATCACTGCTGAGCACACATACTCTCTTCTCTATCACTCTTCTCTGTCTGGTTTCCTTTCACATACTGTATATACAGACACAAATAGCGGTTTCGGTGATTTAATCTCCGTCATCAAGACCATGCAATGGAGCCCAGTATGCAGTCATTTCACTTCCGTGTTTCCTAGTCGCCTACTCGCGGTAGGCAGTATGTAGGTAGGGAATGTCTATATTGCTCCATTGCATGGTCTGATAAGGAACATATTGGTGATTATCGGGTGATACCCTACCCATGCCCTTCACATTCCTTATCATAACCTATAACCTTTCTATTGGCCACCTCTTCCTTCAGCGGGAAAAGCACGTCGGACAGAAGAAGGTGCTGGCCAAGAACAAGAGCCGCAAGGCCCGTCGGCGTCATGGTAACCTACTGCTTGAGTTCAACCGGCGCCAGAGAAAGAACGTGTGGCTGGAGACTCACATCTGGCACGCCAAGCGCTTCCACATGCTGAAACAGTGGGGCTACTGTCTTGGGGACAGACCTACCTACAAGTGCTACCGAGCCTGTTACAGGGCCATGAGCAGCCACTGTCTGATGCAGGTACAACGGCATACACAATTAGTAATTTAACATGATTTTGCACCAGACGTTACACAAAGGCTCTCTCAGAACCAGAGGAAAAAACACGAGACTTAACTGAGAGGGTTTCCAAATTCCTTTTGTGCACTCTGTTACAAATGGATAAATTAACACAGAGGATTTGACCAGTAAAAGGATATACATTATTTCCCCCCCTATAATATAATTAAGTTAGGTAAACTGGCCGTCATGTCACAGTCGATGTCATTGATATTACTTTGCTTTTCTGATTGTCCCAAACAGGACCTTTCATATTACTGCTGTATAGAGCTGCTGGGAGCTGAAGACCAGCTGCTTGCTTCCCTCTCACAGTTGACCAGCAAAGACGTGGGTAAGAACACACTGATGAAAATACTGCATATGCTATACCACACTGTGTGTGTGTGTGTGTGTGGGGCATTTATTGATGGATCACAGTAGGTTGACAGGAGGGGGGAGATCGGGCTGCATTACAGCCCCGGGTCTATGTAATGTACCTTGTATCTGTCTGGCTAAGACGCACATCCCAAACCTACTAGGCTGGGTGCTTGATCAAAAAGTGAATCGGATAAATTATTTCAAAGAATGAATAAATATTCATTTTTTGATTTCTTTACCTAGTAAAATGTATTTGGGAGCAGCGATACTGGTGTGCAGATTTCTATTCTTGTATACTGTATCTGTCCCAGGCATAACTCGGACACTGTCTAGTGTCTGACCTATCGACTTCAATCCTGTATCCCTATTTAGTTGATCATAACGACATAATGGTAGTAGTAAGCAGCGGGTACAATGAGTACTCTGAAAGAAAACGACTATAATGGGTATTTCGTAAATTGATGGGGCATGCATTCACAAATTGTATGGACAATTGGACATTACTTACACAGCTTTCAGAATAATGAGCCTGATGTTGAACCAGTGCTATTCATACAATCGTGTCACCCGAAAAGCCCTGATTTGATTCATAACGGTGATATTTGGAACAGCAGTAAACATAGTGGTGTGTTTTGTGTGGTTCTAGGACCAACGTTTGCTGCGGCGGCATGTCTGCTGGGTCGAAAACAGGGCAGCACAATGGTCTATAAAGCAGGACAGTACCCCTCACAGGCCCTGGGACCTGTCACCTTCATGTGGAGACCCCGTACACAGGGCTCAACTCATAGACAGCTGTGGATCTGGGTTCATCCCACTCTTAAACAGGTACAGGTTTTTAATGGAGATGTAAAGCATTTTACTAATCTTTTTAGTTCATTACATAAAAACTTGGTGGTATTCTGTCAAATACCCATACTTAATTAGTAATGGATTTGTAGAACAGAGCAGTGAATGTTTCTTTATATTGAAACGGAGATGCATGTCTGTCAACAAAATGTAATTAAACATCATCACGTTAGCTAACTCTGTAAACTTGTCGTCTTCCAGGACCTCCTTCCTGAGTTACAAAATGTGTGTCACTGTTGCGAGCCCATATTTCCACCTGCTGCTCCAGTCGTCGCCACAGCAGAGCTTACTGCCAACCCAGACCCGGAAACCAAGTCTGAAATGACCCATCCAAAGAAGCAGCAGGCCCCAGGAACCAAAAGGAAGCGCAGTTGTAAGGATGATTATGAAAATGGCCCACCAGCTAAGAAGATCCTGGGTGACGGAACCAGATCTCCCACCACTCCAGTAACCTGGACATCCGGCTCAACTGGAATTAGTATAAAGTATTCAGTCAATTTTTATTTTTTAAAACCTAATCCAAATTAAGTACTTTCCGTTACCAAGTATTTACCTGAAAATAGCTTAATTTGCTTTTGTATTGTGCTGTTTCTGTTGCAGCGACCTGACAATGGAGATGGTACGCTATCGGCTGATCGGACCACAGTCTCATTCTGTTCTGACTGAAACACTTGAAGCTGCCACAGATTGTGATGTAAGCATTTAACCAGCATGGAAAGCAGAGACCAGCTGATATATATCTTTAAATATCTTTAAACTGAATGGATTTTTTTTAATTTATTTGTATTTTTTTTATAGTCTATCAGCAAATCCCAGACATCTTCCCTTTGGTGGCCTGAGCATTGCAAGGATGAGCAAAAGATGACCCTACATCGACAACAAGCTGATGTCTTTATGACACTGAAAGGTTGGCTGCTCATGCGTTTTCTCAGTGTTTTGTCTGTATATGCATATGTACAGTATGTCTAACCATAAGTTATTTCTACAGGCATCTACTCTACAGGAGAGGTGCCTCCAGGCACAGTTCTAGGTCTAACGGTGGATGATCCCAGGTTGACATTACCCAAGAAGAGGGTCAAAGCAGTGCCCGATATAAAGCAGGCGCAAGGTAAAATCAGGCCTAACGGACATCACTGATGAAAATTATTAGCCTGTGTATAACTTCTCGAGTTTTCCCTGTTCAGTACAGTTCGTTATGTACACTGCTCCATGTCAAGTTTCCTGGTATTTGGTCAATGTTGTCCATAGTGAATCAGGGTGTTGTTTGTATTTCTGAGGCTGTTGCAATGAGTACGCATCTGGTTCTGTGCTCCAGGGGAGCCTCTGCCAGGCCATGCAGATGAACCAGGTTCGAATCCTGGCAGGACCCTGTACTCGGCCAACACCCTCAGTGACAGACAATATTTTACTGATTTGCTCTCTAGGACAACGAATGAGGAGTGGACAGTTTAGTCAGGGTAGAATTCGTGTACGTACTTGTATAATACTGTATATGCAGTGTGCACCCTCTTGCCACATATTTGCTCAACAGATTGAGCTCTTACTGTCCTCCTCACTCCTCCCCCTTTTGGTCATTCCTTTCCTATGTTCGAGCGTCACCATTGTCATTGGTGTTATTCAGCTAAGCTTTACAGGGCTCTCTTGCTAGGTTATATACATAAGTTACAAAATGCAGTGGGCAGTTTTATATGGGTTGTTTGGATCAGATTTGCGATCTGACCATAAGCTGAAGTTGACTTTGAAGTTGGTACTGTCATTACAGAGAAATCAAAACTTGGCAATGGCAAAACGGCAACATTTATGATGCTGTAAATGCTGTGTCAGAGGGACAGTCACTGAAATTAAAATATGTTACTGAACAAGGCAACAAGCAATATCGAAGTATTTTTATAGTCTTAGTACCAGTAAGACGCCCTGAAACAACCGGACTGGGAATGCCCATACATGGATTATTATTAATTTACGTTTTTGGGCCGTGTAGCGCGTAAAATATGTGCTAATTAGTAAGGCCAGGTGGTAGTGTTGCGCGGGCCGGCTTTTTTGCATAACCCGCCCGTCCCGCCACGGGAGCCAGGCCGCAAACCAGTCTGCCCTGCTGCAGCTGCAGCCCAAATTACTGGTTTTCAAAGTAAAATGAGCAGCTGCTTGCTTCATTCGTATCGCATCATTCGCATGTACAATCACATTTGCTTGATTGCCCTAGAAGTGACAGACAGAGAGGTTCCTCGAATTAACATATACTGTAGTGTAAAACGTATACACATACGAGATGACATAGGCCTATCTGTTTCGGAACGGTTCACTTCACTCATTTGGGTTGTGTGCGCACTGCAGTAGTGTATCTCAGTAGCTCTGTTCTCATTTTAGTTTCTATTGTGTAGGCCTGTACTTAGTTGCGCGGCGGCGGTTCCGCACACCCAAAATAGGCGATCTACAAGCTCACAATGTGTCCACCTTGGTCCTAGGCTTATTATCCCGCCCTCAATGTCTTCACATATTGTACAGTTAATATAAAACACATTATTCAGGCACATTTCAGCCACCGCCTATTAATAAGGGAACATTTGTTTAATTTCTTCACAAAAGTTGTCTACTATCACCTATCAATTTGTTCCAAGCCTTTGGGAAATTTTGACAGCTGCTGAAAGTACCATTAACAATCTACACTATATAAGGCAAAATTCTCAAACTGTCATTATGCTTTAAGTAGCATGTGAAGCTAGTCATGTACAGTAGGAGTGTGCATTTTTGTGCTTTGTCTTGTTCGTCTCAGAGGTGAATGAGGAGAAAAGGAGAGAGCTGATGTTGCGTGGGGTACCAGAGCACTGCAGTCAGAGCTCCCTGTGGGACCAGTCTGTCCGTGACAACGTCACACACAACATGATTTCAGCACAGGTAACAAGTCATTATCTCTTTACCACTACTCACAAACTTTTAATAACACTTGCACAGAATTCTATTACTGTATATGTTTTTGTATGAAACACATATAGAAGTATGTATATTAAACACTCTGCTGTGTTTTACCTCAGGAGTTGAACCGGATGAAGAGTGAGATGCTGGTGCCAGGCTCCAGGCTCAGCCCCACTCCTTTGCAGGGCAGGGTCCCAGTCCTGCTAGTTCAGCACCCCGGGAAGCAGGTGGGACAGGAGATGAGCTCCTGGGGGGCTGGTTGGGACCTGCTGCTGCCCAAGGGGTGGGGGATGGCTTTCTGGGTCCCACTGGTAAGTTGTTATAGAAGGGTAGTTTTCCTCCAATTTGACCAAATGTTAATTTGCTTTTGGAGGATCCGTGAGGATACAAGTGTCGATAGTTACGTATGTAACTACGGTTCTATGAGTCCTGAATGACCGCCAGAGGCGGTGCTTTAAGCACTGAATACGTCCCTTCGCGCATGCGCAGTCGAGTATTTATACCAACAATGTCAATTTTGACCCCGTGATGACCCCCGGAGTAGTCTATAACTTCCGGCAGTCACCTGGGGCTCAGTCCCTACAGAATCTTCTCGCGAGAACACGAGGATTCTGAGTGACAAGAGTGCCTCTGGCGGTCATTCAGGACTCATAGAACCGTAGTTACATACGTAACTATCGTTCTATTTCGTCCCTGCTGACCGCCAGAGGCGGTGCTTTAAGCACTGAATGACTTATACCAGACAAGTCACGAGGAATCCTGATTACAAACCTCAAAGGGTAGAACCGGAGGATTCGGGGAAGAGGACCACGTCCAATGGGTGGGGAGTGGCCACGTTCACCCTGTAAAATCTTGAGAAAGTGCCTGCCGAAGCCCATGAGGCGGCGGCACAAATGTCCTCCAAGGGCACCCCTCTCATGGCAGCCCACGATGTGGAAATGCTCCTTGTAGAGTGGCACCGTACACCTGATGGTACGGGGAGGTTACTTACCTCATAGGCGTGGCTGATTGTGTCTACAATCCAGTGGGACAGGCGCTGCTTGGAGAGAGCGCCGCCTTTGTTCACACCACTATGGCAAAGGAATAGCTGCTCTGCCCGCCTGATGCGTGCAGTAGCTTCAATGTAGGCTCTCAGAGCCCGGACTGGGCACAACAGCTCCAGTTTGTCTGTCCCCTCTCCAGGTGGGGGGTTAAATCGAGCCAGCCTGATAGGCTGGTTGAGGTGAGCCTGCGACAGCACCTTCGGGAGGAATGCTATGTTTGGCCACAGCGTGACCCCCGAGCCGTCTGCGTTCCACCTCAGACATGTTTCACTGACTGACAGAGCGTGCAGTTCACTGACGCGCTTTGCCGATGTAATGGCCAGGAGAAGGGATGTCTTGTATGACGCCCACTTCAGCTCGGCCTGTGCCAAGGGTTCGAAGGGAGGCCCGCACAGGGCGTCCAGTACCCGGTTAAGGTCCCATAACGGAGCCCTCGGAGCTCTCGGGGGATGCAACCTCCGAGCCCCTCTCAGGAAGAGGGACACCAGGTTGTGGCTCCCTACTGTGCGGTCGTTAATTGCCACATGGCGGCAGGAAATTGCTGCCACGTAAACCTTCAAGGTAGAGGGGGACCGGCCCTTACCTAGTAGAGATTGTAGGAACTCCAGGATTTTGGGTACAGGGCAGTGTACTGGGTCTTCGCCCAGATCCCTACACCAGCTGGAAAACAGCTTCCACCTGTTGTCATACTGTAGCCTGGTGGACGGCGCTCTGGCGTTCAGTATGGTGTATCTCACCGGGCTGCTCAGCAGTGGCTCCGGCCCCTGAGCGGCCAGACGCACAGCTGGAGGCGTTGTGGGCATGGGTGCCAGATCCGGCCTCCCAGCTGTGACAGTAGGTCCCTCCTGTCGGGGAGGCGCCAAGGCGTTCCGTGACAGAGGCTGTGGAGCAGGGGGAACCATGTCCTCCCTGGCCAGAAAGGGGCCACCAGCAGGATGGTGTGACCCTCCTGAACGACCCTCTGGAGAACTGAACGTACCAGAGGAAGTGGTGGAAATGCATAGAGCAGCTCCTGTGGCCAGGGGTGCGCCAGTGCGTCCAGGCCTAGAGGACTGATGGTTTCCGCTAGGGAAAACCAGCGAGGGCAGTGGGTTGACTCCCCTGAAGCGAATAGGTCCACCTGTGCTCTCCCGAAGCGGGCCCAGATGGTGTGCACCACCTCTGGATGGAGGCGCCATTCCCCTGACGGGGGCTTCTGGCGGGAGAGGAAGTCTGCGAGGTGGTTCCGCTCCCCTGGTATGTGCACCGCCCGTAGGCTGGTGAGACGGGGGGCCGCCCACGTCAGCAGGTCTGTGGACACCTCTAGTAGTCGTGCAGACTTGGTTCCGCCCTGGTGGTTGATGTGGAATACGGTTGAGGTGTTGTCTGACCGTACGAGTATGTGCCTGCCTCTCAAGTATGGCAGGAAGCGTTGTAGAGCCATGTGCACCGCACGTAGCTCCAGCACGTTTATGTGGTCTCGGCGATCTTCCGCCGACCACTGGTTGCGAGCTGTCCTGCTCTGCCACACCGCACCCCAGCCCAGGGGGCAAGCGTCGGTGGTGACGATCTCCCTGCGAGAGGGAATGGACCCCATAGGGACCCCCCTCGACAGGTAAGCCCTGTCTCTCCATGGGGCTAGGGCGAGTAGACACTGTTGTGACACGGTTATCTTTTTGTGTCTGTGTCGCTCGGCGTCCAACTGAAAACTGTTCAGCCACCTCTGCATGGGGCGCAGTCGCAGCAAACCCAGGGGGACAACGGCCGCCACGGACGTCAGTTTGCCCAAGAGGCGGAGGAATGTGATGAGCGACAGCCGACTGCCTCTCCGGAACATGGGAAGAAACTTCATAATGTCGTCCACCCGGCGTGAGGACGGACAGGCTTTCATCGTTCTGGTGTGTAACGCCAGACCAATAAATGTTGTGGTTTGGGATGGGATCAGGCAACTTTTTTCCACATTTACCTTTAACCCCAGCCGGGCTGCATGGGACAGGAGACGTGCTGTGTCCTCGGCTACCAGCGCCTGGGATGGCGCACAGATCAGCCAGTCGTCGAGGTATGGCAGGATCTTGACGCCCTGCGATTGGAGAGGCGCCAGCGCCGCTGCCACACACCTCGTGAATACTCTCGGAGAGAGGGAGAGTCCGAACGGCAGAACTCTGAACTGCCAGTGGCGGCCTCGATAGGCAAACCGCAGGAACTGGCGGTGTTGCCGAGCAATGGGGACATGAAAATATGCGTCCTTTAGGTCCACTGATGTGAACCATTCCCTGTGGGCGATGGATTGCAGGACGTCCCTTGAGGTCAACATGTGGAACGGAATGACCTTCATGTATTTGTTTAGCACCCTCAGGTCTAAGACGGGGCGAAAACCGCCTGTCTTCTTTGGCACTAGGAAGTATGTGGAGTAGAACCCCCTGGGGTGCTCCCGGGGGTCTACTGCTTCGATGGCGCCCTTGGCCAGGAGGATGGACAGCTCCTGGTCTAGGGCAAGGGCCTTTGCCGGGTCGGCTATAGTGGTCATTCTGACCCGGCCGGCTGTGGGGGGCCGGCGTCGGAACTGAAGCTTGTACCCGTGGGTTAAGGTGGCAATCACCCACGTGTCCGAAGCTTGAGCAGCCCAGTACCTGAGCTGCTGAGGTGTAAAGTATCCGACGGCCGGCCGCGTGGTCTCAGCGTCTGCCCCCCCGGCCCCTAGGGGCCCTGGGGGGGGGTCCCCCAGGGCCCGGGGCACGAAACTGCCTAGTAGAGGGCCGGCCAGGGTTATGGCCCTGCCTCTGTTCAGTCCGCTGGGAAGTGCGCTGGCCCCAAGTGGGGGCCTGTGGCAGGCGAGCTCGGGTGGCGGCCGAGGGGCCTCTGCTCCTGTTGGGAGGTCCCTCTGGGGGAGGCATGCGCTGTCGCCTCAGGCTTGACAGCTGCTCCTTGTCCGCCCTGGCCCGGATTGTGCGGTCCAGCGCTTCCCTCGCAGCTGGGCCGAATATCGCTCCCGGCACCACTGGAAGACCGCGCAGGGTTGCCCTGGTCTTCTCAGTCAGGTTGGCCTGAGAGAGCCAGACTTGGCGCCGCGCCTGAACGAGAGTGGACATCATCCGTCCCAGCTCTCTTGACATGAGGCCGAATGCCTCCAGTGATGCGTCGCAGAGGGTGTTGGCGTCTGCGGGCTCTGCGCTCGCGTTGTTCGCCTGCAGAGATGCAGAGAGGGCGAGCATGAGGTGTGACAGGGAGTTGGAGATCCTCCCGGCACGGGCTCCTGCATCATAAGCCCTTATGAGGAGGTCATCGGTGGTCCTGCACTGGGGTCGGGGGCACCTGGTGTCCTGCCGTAGCGCCTCGTCGGGGTCGACAACTAAGGAAGCGATGCAGGGCTCCACAGCCGGCATGCGCTGCAGGCCGACTCCTTCCGGGTTGTCCATGGCCGCGAGCATACGCCCATCGGCAGAGAGACGAGAGCAAGCCTTCGAGTCTCTCCAGCAAGTGTGTAGCTCCTTCAGGAAGTCCTCTGAGTGAGGAACGGTAAAGCTAGAGGGGGCTGGCTTGTTCTTGAAGAAACGGCTTGACGGGGCTGACTCCGCCTGCTGCGGTCCAGCCAGGCCCTGATGATCAAGAGCCATGTACAGGGCGGCCCTCATGGAGCCGCCAGCCGTCTCAGTCAGACCGGTCTGGGCTGATGAGTACGAGCCCTGCTCAGAGGCCTCGGAAGCCGCCTCTGCCCCATCCGCCTCACTTTCGTCATAGTCGTGGAAGTGGGTGGCTGAGGCCGCCAGGGACAGTGTGTCCGGGTCCTGACCCTCAGGGATCAGGTGCGGCATCGGCGGAGTAGGTGGTTCTACGTCCTCCGGCTGGATCTCGGGCTGACGGGCCATGAACATGGCCCTCATTAGGGCCAGGTCGGCAGACATCTGGTCGACCTTAGATGATAGCCTATGGTCAGGCCCCGCCCTTCTCTTGGAAGCAGGGGTCGAGGTAGCAGGTGTGGTGGATCGACGCTTGGAAGCCCTGGTCTGTCGTTGGGTTAGCATGCCCAATGGGGGAAGCTCACCGTCCACCTTCTCCACCTGTGCCAACCTGGCTATCCTCACCTCCCGGGGCATGATGGTGCAGTTCATGCATGGGTTGTCGCCGAGTGCCTCCCTCAGATGTTGGGGGCCAAGACACCCAGGGCAGAGGTCATGCCCATCCTCTGGCCGCAGAGGAGCCTGACAGGAGGTGCACAGGTGGTGGCAGGGTTCGTCCATCGGTAACCCACAGATGTAGCCCAGAGCGCGGACGCTAGTGGTTGCTAGAGGTGGAGCCGTATGCTGGAGGGAGGGAGCGCAGACGCTGCCTGTGCCAGCAGAGGCTACTGTTGGCTGTGCTAAAGGCCGCTTAGCTGGAGGAAGGGGGCGCGCACGCCACCTATGCCGGCTAAGGGGTGCTTTAACAGCGATAGAACAGTATATATAATATATAATTATATATAGTATATAATAATAATACAATATATATAATATATAATTACATACAGTATATAATAATAATATAATATATATAATATATAATAATTATTATATTAATATATACTATTAATATTATATTATTAATTAGTATATAATAATAATAACAATACAACGTATAGTTACATATATCTAATTTGACAAACAACAACCTATAAAGAGGCAGTGACTCTATGCCGAAATTAAAGTACACTCTTGAAAACAGTGACGACCAAATCAGTCAAGCTAATTCACATATCCGGGGTTACTGAAGTAACGCCAAACTTAAACTATAAGCTTAATAGTATCATTAAATAAGTACACTACAGTACACAGAATGAGTGTTACTCGAGTTGCACCGTGCTGCGGCGTGCCGCGTCGCAGACACGGGCTAAACAGAAAACTAAACAATAAACAATAGCAAATTAGCAATGTCGGCTAACGTGCTGGGAGCGGGCAGCGCTACGCTTGCCGTCACTAGCACTACCGCATAGCATACAATTCAATTAAATGCATGCATGGGAATCAAACAGTGTAAGCTGGCAAAGAGACCCGAACTTATCCGTTCAGCTTTAACCAGTGCTGAACGGGACGCTATCAGGTCACCGATCGTAGCACGCAACCGTGTGTGTGGCAGGGAAGCAGCGCGCACGCAGCCTATGCGCACAGGGGTTGTTTGCTTACCTTTAGTTCGTTCCCACGGGGAAAAGAAGATATAAGATGATAAGATGATAAGAGTCGCAGTTCCTGGAGGGCGAACGCGCGTCGCTACTCCGACCAATAATGGTCACGGGACTACCAGCAACTCAATAGTTCTGTAACAATGCAGTTCAATTCTGCTGTAGAACTCTGTACTGTGTACAACTTGCGCAGCGAGAAGAAATTAGGGACTGAGCCCCAGGTGACTGCCGGAAGTTATAGACTACTCCGGGGGTCATCACGGGGTCAAAATTGACATTGTTGGTATAAATACTCGACTGCGCATGCGCGAAGGGACGTATTCAGTGCTTAAAGCACCGCCTCTGGCGGTCAGCAGGGACGAAATAGAACTCCTTTGTAAAAGTGTCAAGTGGTTCAACTGCAAAATCATACAATCAAACAACATCATATAGTGGGGTCGTATCTGATACTTCCGTGACCGTGGAGAGCAAAGGTCCGTTTCTCAGTGGATTTATCTATGAAGGTTAAAAAACGAATTGAGCCCCCATGTACCTCGCAAAAATGCAGGCAAAATTCATGAGAGACCCAAATCCATATGGCCACCATCAACAACCTGTTAAGGCTAAATTACCTAAAATTCATTCTGCTCTCCGGTCATGGAAGTATCAGATACGACCCCACTAATGTGGAGCATTCTGATAACTTAGAACTAACCTGATCAATTCCCCTATCCTCGCCTCTCCTTGGGAGGAGAGGCGATTAATTAATACAAGAGATTGAAAAATACAAGAGAATAAGTGTACATTCTTAAACATTATTCTGACTGTTGACCTGCAGTTTTTTGGATGGGTGTTCTGATTCTTAACTATTAGTATTCGGAATCATGCATGAAACAGTTGTTTCATGCAGTTTAATTTTGCTTTGTCAAGTAAAGAATGCTAAATGCCATGAGTTGAAACCTAGCCAGACTTGCTTTAAACTTCCTTTTTAATTGACTTGAAGTGTTATTTTGGGTTTTGTTTTGACCACAAGGTGTATAGAGGAGTTCGCATTGGTGGTCTGAAGATGAGTCTGAAACACTCCCAGAATAAAGGAGCTTCTCACTTTCCTCATGACTACCCAGACTGCCCTGCAGGTGTACGTTTTCAGCAGGAGCAAGAAACCCAACTCTCGGCTAAGTTCAAAAGGTCAGAACATTGAGAAAAAGAAGACCTGAGCTACATTACGTGTGGAAACTGAAATTATGTATTGTACTTGCCTAAAGGAGTTTGTTGATGATAATGGGAGATTCATTAGAAGGAAAGTAAGCATTGCACAGATTTGACCCTGATTAATTTCCATTACACATAACTTCCCATCTACGCTGATGAGATGGTAATAAGGCTGTGTGTTACTCATCCTCCATAATCCACTCTTCAGCAGGCAGGATTTGTTATATAAATTGTCAGGGCGGCCCCGACAGTTTGACAAGGGTTTAACCTTCTCACCTTTTCTCATGTAGGCGTCCGCCTGCCAAACGGACCAATTATATTAAACATGGCTGCCTGGCTCCCTTCCGTTGTCCCTGGCAACAGCTGTCTGAAGAGTGGGAACTCATCACGAGGGAGGGGGACAGGGGACAGAATCGGATCCAACCAGACATGCAGCATGCCATGCATGGTGCCGAAGTTGATGTGACACCAATGGTGCCACAGAGTAGCTTCAGTCTTCTGAGGTATGGTGTTTTCTGTTGATGTCTTATTTTATGTCATGCTGTGGGAATCATACTGAGGATTTAGTTAGGTCTCATGTTGAGAATCAAAGCCAGATTCATATATTGGAATTAACTGAGATAAAGTACTCTAAATTCATCCACTAATGAATCCCATTCATTCCACTGACTTATAAAAGTCCCTTGAGCTGTGCAACTCTAGTGTTTTCTTCCTTTTTTTTGCCTTTTGGTCTTTTAATCGTCACTTATCTTTTCCCTTTTGTTTTCTCAATGAGACCCTATTGGAGCGTTTGACAGACTTGATGCATAGCCCTCCTCCAGTCTACCTTCCTTTCATCATAACTCCTCTGATGAGAAAACCCAAAGTACATCCAGCTTTAAATTGCTGCAATATAACAGAGATTAGTATAGGTGAAGACTTGCATCTATCCTCATAAAAACGTCACACTGGCTTTGAGTAATGGACGATTCTATGAGCAGAAAATTGGATTGATTTTATGGGCTTTTGGCTTTGCTTTTTATTTTGGTCGCTTTCAAAGCAATTATTAGTGTGATTTAAAAAAAATGTGCCGTTTTTAAATGATTAACCGTGATAAATATTCCCCTGAATTCTAATGCTTTGTTTCTGTGTTTCCCAGGAATAGAATATCTCTGAAACTGCTCTCTGGTTGGTGCAGACCCACAACCTCAAGAGGTCAGAGGTCACTACGCGTGGGGGAGGTGACACCTCTTGACCACTCGCACGTGACTTCGTTTCACCGGAACGGTTTGGTATGGGTTCGTCTCTCGCTGCTGTCAAAGGGGAAGCCGGAGCTACATGCTCTGGTGTGTGTGCCCACCCGCGAAGACCTGACACGGCTGAAAAAGAAAGAGCCTGACTTCAGCGGTCCACAGGAGCTCCCTCACAGAGACCACTTCAAGAGCCAAATAAAACGCCACAAGAAGGGTCCAAAGAAACCTGCAACATCTACATTGTCATGCAAGTCTGAGAGCAAGGGCTCAGAACTACCTCCTCCTGCCTCTGTCCACGCCCAGACCACGGCCACTGACCCAAGCCTTACCTCATCTGTGGGCCAGCCCTCTGCTGCCATCTCTGCCTCCGTCACCCTGTCCGATCAGACCTCGACATCCAGCCACACTCCAGCTAAAGACCCTGAATCAGCCTCTTCCTCAGACCTCATCCTGGGACTGTGGCCTGATCCTTTGCCCAGTGTCACGTCCCACTGCTCCCGTGTGACGTTGGGCTGGGTGACCCAGGGGGACTTCACCCTGTCTGCTGGCTGTGGGGAAGCCCTGGGGCTTGTCAGTGTCCCTGGCCTCCTCCATACTCTCCTCAACCAGCCGGTGGAACAAAGAGGCCTGGTGCTTCTGCGCAACCCTACTTCATTACAATACCGCTTCGCTAAAATGAACATAGAAGTCTAGGTAACAGATCTCAGATCTGGGCCTGTGCAGCAGAGCCCGACTTTCCCCAATACTGGTGTTATTGCACAAAGGTCATCTTGGCATTATAAGCTAAAGGTTTTGGTTGTTATACTTTTCTTTTCTTGTTTTATGCTCTCATCCGAAATCAGTTGCTAAGTATTATAGTTATTACATATTGGTTTGAACAATGTTAATCACTTGGTTGGGTTTTTATATAGAAATATATATTCTGTTCTGTAACATTTCTTTGTTAAGTCTTGTTTGAAAATGATGGCAATACAATATGCAGTGTGTCATTTGTTGAGGGCAATTAAAGTTTTTCTCTGCTATAATAATCTTGCCCGTCTTTGATATTTACAGTACATGATGCTGTGGCATTCTACATATATTCTGTATTATAGTTACACCTGGCTTGAAAACGGACTTCCCATAAGGGTGTAGGGGTTGTATTTTGCGTGTCTTAAGTACCAGGTCTTATTCCCTAACTTGAGTAAACTAAAGACCTGGAGGTGTGATCAATGCTCTTTGGCCACTCAGAATAGCCAAATGGCATTGATCACGCCTCCAGGTCTTTAGTTTACTCAAGTTAGGGAATAAGACCTGGTACTTAAGACACGCAAAATACAGCCCTAGGTGTCAGACAGTAAGTCTTGTTGCTTGGCAACAAACTTTACTAGCATTAATATAGTATATTGTGTGTGTTCTTTTTAAAGTGGTGTGAGGTAGATTGTAGTATGTATAAACTTGTGCTTCACCTCCATAATACGCTGGTCCTGACATTTTGCTGGCTCCACCTAGCCTGGGTCCACTCCACTGAGTGAGCTGCTTCAGTCTAACACCCGCTCGAATGCTATCAACCCATAATCACCAGTGATAATAAATAATAATAATAAAACTTTATTTGTATAGCACCTTTCATGACATGAAATGCAGCTCAAAGTGCTTTACAGAGAAATGGAGGATAAAAGAAAAGCATGGCAACAACATTAAAAACAAGCAGTAATGCAGTGAGGACATGAATAACAAAAAATAAAAAAATAAAAGATCAATTAAAAGCAATGTTGTAGAAGTGGGTCTTGAGCTGAGCTTTAAAAATGTCTACAGAGGCTGCCTGACGAAGGTACAGTGGGAGCTTGTTCCATACCGACGGCCCGTAGAAGCAAAAAGCTGCTTCCCCGTGGGCACCACTATCACAGCCAGGCACAGATCGACTTCACATGAATTCAATAGAGCCTTGAACTGAGGTGGTTAGTGGCAGGCTGGTCATTGCAGTGGGGTTGCAGCAACATTTCAGATTTTCTTTGAGTAATTGTAATTTTTGTATGAAATCCAAACTACTTCAAAGCTGCAACACCCTATTGGTGCTGGGGTATATTTTGAGGAAAATGGTAAAAGTCAAAATAAAGATTGTTTGTCTTTAGTGTGCACGAGTTTAGTGTGCACGAGCCTCACGAGATCTGAGGTGTGACTTAGAAAAACGGATAAAAATAAATAAATATAATTAATAAATATATAACTCACCTTGATGTCACATTTAGAGTGATTTAGTAACCTGATCACGGATTTAGCTATAGCTATTTAATCAAGGCTATTATTGATTGTGGCCAAAGGGCCATTTAAAGTAATTTGTTGAGCTGCTCTTGTGGCAGGATGGCCATTGGTTTATGATTGATCATGTGTGACTGGCTGGGTGGAAACATCTCTTGGGCAGTCACCATAGGCTGTCACTCTGAGTCGATTTGGCTGCTGGGAGTTTTAAAAGCTGTATTTCTGGTTTCCTCACTGTTTCGTAACTAGTGCAGTCAAGTGTGTTGGCTAAAATTTTGAGAAAGTCGGGTGCACTAAGAGCAAGAGCAGTGAGGGAGAATATGGGCATGAGTCATGCGTTCCGCTCACAAACGTATTCTTCTCTTAACAAGTGTCCTCTAGTCTAGAGACACACTTTCAGAAACGCTTTAAAATCTTTGCCAAAACTCGATAACGCAGCCAGCATCTAGCCAATTTCTCCACGGCAGAGCGTGTTAAGCTCAACACCAGCATTGAAGCTGATCGTGCCAAGATTCAATCATTATCTGCCACAGTGCCACGACAGGGATGGAAACGGACCAAACGGTATTTCTCAACAAAATAATATACATTTCCTTTCCTCAAGTTAATTCAAAACTATCTCCGGACATGCATGAAGGGCGAGGGCAGACTCTTCATCACCTTGTGCATATAGAGAGGGATGTTGACATTGATAACAAGGTGGCTGAAAGTAAGGAGACGAAGATGATGGTAGGCCTCTATACAATCAAGTCACATGTAGGCCTAGCCTAGCCCCTCTCGGAACCCGTGGGTCAGCCCAAACTTCAGTACCATTGGGTTCTGAGTCTGACTTGTAGGGCTAATGTAGGCCTATCTAGTGTATGTTGGAGTTTGGAGTATTCAAACGTGTTGGAGCTTTTGGATATTGCATCTGTTGGACATTTCTTCATGCATGGAGGTTATGCTGGGTTGGATTCAGATTCAAACGGACAGTCACATGGTCGGGCAGGTCGGCGCTGGATGCAAGTTTTCATTGGTAAGTTGTTTCATATTTGTGATGAGATAAGCTATCACTATCTGGCCTTTATCAAAAACACCATTTTGTTGATGCTCATAGCCTTTATTGCAGGCCGCTGTGTCTGCTTGGGTATTAATTGTATTAACCACAGGCCACACAATTGCTGCTTGGACACTGTGGGTTGTTTGTTTCTGTGATTGTGTGTGGCTCCATGACTGATTGTAAAACTATATTCATTATTTGCATTCTGTCCATGGTTGTCTGCCCCTGCAGTTTAGTCTGGCTTACTTTCTTTCATCTGTTATTTGGCTGAGGTTTAAGCAAAGTAGGTCAATGGTAGTCTAAACTAAATGGACTGCTTACGGTATACACCTGTGTGTGTGTGTGTGTGTGTGTGTGTGTGTGTGTGTGTGTGTGTGTGTGTGTAAATACATTGTAAAGTGCTTGAAGCCCAACACACCGGGTGCGCAGCGACGCGGTGTGGGCGGTGTGGGATAGGTTCATTGAAAATAACGGAGGCGGCTGTTTTGACGCACGGCGTTCGCAGACGGTGTGTGAAGTCCCCCAGGGGCTTCACACACCGTCTGCGAACGCCGCGTTATTTTCAATGAACCTATCCCACACCGGCGGCACACACACACATGTCACACGCGCACACGCACACGCAATTGCAGAGTCTTGCTCAACTCAAGGACATTTTGTAGTTTGTTTTGCAATTTCCAGCAGATTTAAATAAGCAGGTTAGTGGGCTTAGCAACGCAGCATCAGCTAATAATGGGTGCTCGATGTGTTCAGACTACAAGAATAGACTTGATGTGTAGCTGCAGATGTGTAGCTGCAGATGTGTTGCCTATACATCATCTAATTGAATTGGAAAACAGACTTAGCCTACCTGGATTTCATTCGCCTTTTAATATCAGCAGGTCAATGCTTAGTTGACCCCCAAAATTACACTTAATTGAATATTGATTATCTTTTTGCATTCCTGATCCAGTAGCCTACTCCAACATTTGATTATAACCGGTTTACACAAGGCTTCATGGGGCAATTAATCCCAGAAGCGCTGTCCCTCATTATAATTGATATAAAGTAAAGTAATTATGTGGGTGAACTATTTATTTAATGAGGAATCCTGCACGGCGCTGTCCATGGTGCTGAAGGAGACCCCTTCACGGTGGTGCTGAACCATTCTCCGTGCTGTCCTTGGTTCTGAAATGTTGTATTGCGATGGCACCTGTAGCCTTTATACAAGTCTTGAGAATTGCTTGGTTCAATAAAGGACAATTTGTGTTTCTAATACAATATCAGCTATTTTACAGTTATGCATTTTGAATGCATAACTTTTTAACCTCTGTGTTGAGTCTAGCTATCTGTCGGTCAGCATTCCTCTCCTCTTGTCCTTCTCACTCATTCATAATAAGTTAAAACTCTAGCTCTAACATAACATGTACATTGTTTTTTTTTATAGATCTTCTATACTCTAATCATGAGTATTAGAGTACATTAGATTCTAATGTATCTGTTCCTATTCATTTTGTGGCCAACAAGTGAATCTGATTATGTGTATCTAATAGCATGACACTGAGCATGGCAAGGACATGATTTGAACATGCTTTGTGTATAGTGTATACAGGGTGGGGGTATTACAATGAGCACAACCATCTCCATTAACTTGCATCATATGATCTCTCACTTTCCCTAACATATTAGTTTCTTTCCACTGCTATGCCATCTAAAGTTAAATACCTTAAAGGTTATACATTAATACATTATAATTGCCCCCTATAACTAAAATTTAAAAATAAAAACACCTTAAATATTGTATTTATTTTATAAATGGATAATCTTTCACTCCAGGCTCCGCAAATAAGGGAGTCCTGTGTGGTCCAGCCCTGTGGAATAGGGCAGGACCACACATGAACAAATTACATCGTCAACTTGCGACAGGAGTTGTTCCTATTGAGTGAAACAAGATAATGTATTTCTAAAAGAAATCTAATATTTCAGGTGTTTTAAGGCATATTTGTCTTATTAGCCAGGGATCCTTTTAAGGGGATGAGTAGGCTACTGCGCATAGCGTTTTCTTTAATATCTTATTCTAATTCTGGGTCCATTTTTACACTCCCAGTGTTAATTGAATTTATTGTTGAAGTTTTCATTTCAAAGTTTAAATTACTTAAGCATTAATAGCAAGGCAAAGGCAACAGAGAGTATACCCTGAGTAGTAACTGAGAAAAGCCAATATAGGCATACTCTGATCTGAAGAGTGTTTTGATCACTGAAAGTCATTCTGATATTTGCCGGGAATCAAACGCGGGACTTGTTGTCCGAGCCTATACAGTGCACACCTTAACCTTTATCAATGCCCATCCCTCTGGTGAATATAAAACTGGCATTATAATGGTTAAAATTTAAATTATATTTTGTTGATTGGTTAGACAAAATAAAGAATCAAAATAGAATGGTAAACTAACAACAATATGTTATCGCCGTTCCCCTCACCAAGCATTTTAGTGAAGTCAAGCAGTCTTGATGTGAATGCAGTCATTTTTTAAGTAAGCTGTTTTGCAATTCTTAATAACAATTATAATAAACAAACCACCAATGAAATTATATTCCTGCTTGGGACCTGTGTTGACATCACTCCTATTTGCATTTCCACTGTCCTAACTATAAATTAAAAAAGTCATATAAAAGATTTGTATATAACATATTTTTATTTTCCACTTTTACCATAAATTAGTGACAGAAATACAAATATAATTTATATTAAGAAAAAGGTTTCTGCTGATTCCTGGGGTTCCTTCACCAGTAGAGGGCACTGGTGCACTTGTTTTGTTGCATTACTTTTTTGTGACATCACTTTTGATCATCGGTTTATTAACAAGATTTGACACCATATAGAATCAGTTATTTACATTTTGGCAATGAAAGCATTGAGTTTCTATGTTAGCAGGAATACATTTGCAAGAGTGGCCTCTCTGATCTTTTGAAGCTCACGGCATTGAGTAATTCCGTTTGGTGTCTATTGTGCATCTTTGGCCTTTTGAACCTGAGATGTCATTTATTTTCCAGAGTCCACTTTTCTCATCAGCAGTTCCCAACAAGCCTGCTGGAAATATCTCCACAATAAATAAAGCCATTTTGAAAGTGATAATTTGGCACAACATATCATACAGAGGACCACTATCCGTATAGTACCAACCATATGGCACTGAGTTCCATGCATGGGTATACCCTAATTACTATGAATAATGATATATTGTTGTGGAGTCCTGATTTCTAATGCCTGTAACAGGCAAACCAAGACATCCATGTACCCGTATGCACACATCATACAACAATTCAGTCTTAACAGATTGAGGTTGGTCCTAGGAATCATCTGTTGAGCCAGCTCTGTTGCACATGAGTTTGGATGCCAGCGATCCGTATGTAGTCTTTGCCTCAGGCTGGACTTTGCCTGTGTGCCTTCTCCCTGTGTAAACATGAATAGAATAGCACATGAGATGGTCACTACTATTGGGGTTAGTGAATACATTGCACTCAACAAAGGGACCACGTTTAGTTCTAGTGGTTAGGAGAAAGGGTTTTCAAAATAGAAAAGCTTTGATTAACTACATTTGTCCTCATGTTTTTTATAGGACTTTATTTGAGTATACCATGCATTGAATTATTTAAAATATTACAATATGCATACCTGGAATCTTATCCATTGCAATAAAGGTTCGGTCTTGATGCTTTACCTTTGGTCTATTTCTGGCTATCAAGAAAACTCCAAGAAAAGACAGGAAGCAACTGGAAAAAAAGTTTCACAGGGAGCTGGTTGAGTTACAATAATGTATGTGTATATATAATAACTGTATGATGAATTAACACTCGGTTCAGTAAAACTTAGTGATAACTTACCCTAAAAGGAACATACCGATGTCCAGTAAAGCCAGCCCTTCAAATTCCTGGTAGAACACAATCCCTACAAAATGTTTAAAAAAAAGATTATACATATATATAGACACACACACACACACACACACACACACACACACACACACACACACACACACACACACACACACACTGCTATGCACTGACTCAGTGTTTACCCCGTCACAACATCCAGTATCTCTCAGTGCTTTTACTCAGTGTGTTACTGTTTACCCCTCACACAGGCCCTAATTAACGCACATGCGCATGCCGCACAGGCCTGCAACCATCCAATCCAGCCCCAAACAATCGGACACATTATTATTTTTTCTCCATTCTGTGCCTGTGTTTGTTTGTGTCAATAATTATCCAACATAGACCAGCTGATAATGATACAATTCCCCTGAAGGAATTGGAATTTCTTCCAGTTACCAGGCACAGGCAAATCCTTCTGTATTGAGTATTGATATTAAAATCACACCCATGTACATCATCTCATTCTGGCCAATCACAATGTGCGTCCTCACTTTTGTCTTCAATGTTTGTGTTTACACAAACACTCAAAACTGGCCATTCAATGACATTCAATGTTTGTGTTAACACAATGTTTGTGTTTACGCAAACACTCAAAGCTGGACATTGGAGGGGGAAAATAGGGGACAATTGTAGGGGGATAATGCTACAAAAAGGTTTTATAAAAAATAATGTATAAAAGACTGCAATCATGTGAATCATATGGGTGCAATGCATTAAATATAGTTGGGTTGCATACAGTTAACTGCTGACTGGAGAGTGGAGACCGGTGTTTTCGTTCATTCACACTTATGCACACTTGCATAAGAACTAAGTATTTGAACTACAGCCCTTTAAAAATCTACCAGAAATTGCTCTTGACCTCTGATGTTAGTGCAGACATCTCAACTCAAAAAACTAAAAAGAACAACCAAAAAGGGAGTTAAGGGAGTGGAAAAGGGGGAGACGTGAAGTGTGGCATAGTTGACGTGCTACAGATATTTTTGTGCAGATCTTTTCATTGTGGATCAGTTTGAGTAGTTAGGATGGCCTGGATAAGGAGCTGATGGAGATGCATTTAAGTCATGCACATCAGTTGCTGGACAAATGACAATCAACGGTCAAAATCACACTTGAAGTCAAGTGAGGGGCATCATACAGTACATCATCATACATGACATTTTGTGCTCAGTCAATCAAATAATTTCCATGGTACAAAGCTGGGCATAGGAGGGATAGCGCCCCTCAAAAATAAAATCAGCACAGTAGTTCCCACTTCCTAGCCCCACCTTTTTATTGCTGTTCAAGGTTTCGATCTCACTAGATCTTCAAAAGTAATTTTCAGGTCCAAGTGACCACTGCCATCTGTGCCACCCAGCTGGTGTTTGGCAATTTAATGTAGCCAATTTCATTTTATTTGAATGGTAAATAGTGTAAAATAAAGGCACTGTCTATGGTGCTGAAACACTTCTACAGGATTCCTTCTGGCCAGGGGTTTTAGGGTTTAAGACTGGTCATAGTACTGGGGCCAACAAAGTCTTATTTGGGCCCTGTCCTCACATGCAGCATTCAGTGGCTCGCAGATCCTCAACAATATCCTGCCCCATGATCCATCAAACATTTTCTAGGCATGTTCCCTCAAAAACGCAACTATTATAATGTGTATTGAAATGGCCAGTACACCCGTTTGAAGTGAGGGGCGCTCTTATCATCATACATCATCACATTCTGGCCAATCACAATTGGCTTGAATGAGGAAGAAAATGTTCTGTCCTCACTTTCTATCCTCAAGTCCAATGTTACCTCTTGAGCCCCCAAGGGCTAATCACTTGTGGCGCTTTTTATCCTCAATACGTACATTGCTCAACAAATCAAGTCATCGCTATGGGGTGCTAAGCCAATCACATCATCACTATGGGGTACATACGCACACACAAAGCTGGGCATAGGAGGGGCTATAGCGCTCTGTTAATGCATTGGCAGAATCTGCTTCGTAGGCAGAATCAAGGTTTGTTGTGACTGCACCCTAATGTTTATGTCTCCAGGGCAGATTTCCACAGCCAGTCCATGCTTTTTGACCAGTGACCCTCTGGCCACAAGCAAATGTTTTTAGGCATTATATTGTAGCATTGGTGATTTACTTAGGTCTGTCTTGTTAGAAAACAAATAAATGGATAAAAATAAACTATTGATCAGCATGATAATGATCTATGCTAGCTGCCTATAAAGTACATGCTATAAATAGGCTGCTATAAACTACTAAAGAGATGCACTTCAGGGTTCAGGGATGAATCACCATCTTGGTACTCCTTTATGCTGTGTCATGCATAGATCTTTTTTCACTCTTCCTCACAGAAATAGTTTTTTTTCTTTTCTTTTTTTGTGTGAAACCCCAAAGGAGGAAATCTACAGGCTGTGACAGTAGCATCAGTAAAGCATGTGACTGATTGACAGCACTGGGGTAGGCTGCGGCATACCTGCAACAATGGCACTGGCGGTGAAAAACACAAAGTTGATGGGAACCACCTCTGTGGCATCAAACATTTTCATTGCCTGATTGAGAAATCTGTGGAAAAAGATGAAGGATGCTGTTTTTAAGGTGAATAGAATGACCGAAACAGACAGCATAAGGGCTCCTTATCCATCATAATAGTCTAGTAGTGTTAATACAAAATACATGATACTGTACTGTGTATTATACATAATTATCGTTAGTTCGACAATCTTGTAACCCAACTCTATATTGGTTCTGCATCTATTCTTAGATTGGGAAAAACTGATTGGGAATATGAACTGAACTGAATTGAAACTAGCAGTGACCATAATGACTGAGTCAAGACAAAAGAAAATGATGGAAAAGAAAAGAAAAGGGTAGAAAGAGAATCTTGACTAACTTGATCTGGAAGGCACAGGAGGCGACCATGACTACCAACATGACATAGAAAATGGGGTAGATGAGTTGCAGAGGGCCTTTTATAGACTCTGTGATCATCCCCGATACAGCTTTGACTGAGATGACTGTCATAGAGGCTGCAACAACACATGGAAACAAGAAAAGAAAGGGTTAGTTCAGGAGAGCATGACCAGTCTACAAAAAAACACATTATTGCTGGATGGAGTTTTTCCCCCCCTCCCATTTATAGAATTCAGAAGACTGAATTCTATAAAATATTCTAGACACGTTATCTTCCCTCAGAGGATAAGAATAGGTCCATGGCATGCTTAAATAGTATACAGTCTATGGTTATTACATTACAATTGATACAAATTGAATTAAGAGTCCTTCAACATGCTTCACTTATCCACCATAGACAAACTTCTTTACAGAAATGATAATTGAACAGGGGTATTGGTCAGTTTTTGGTAGCCAGGCAACAGAGCAATGTGCAACTGCCTGTAATGGCTCATTCGATAACCTCTGGCATCGATCACATTGTTTCCACTTGTTCATTACCAAGCAGGGCCACAAGTAGCATCACAATGACAATGTGCTTCACGTTCCTCCTCTTGTACACATACAGCAGGATGCAGAACACTATGATCTCTATAAGCTGGAGAGAGTGACAGACAGAGGAAGAGAAGTGTGAGGAGTGTGAGAGGAAAAGATGGGGAAGAACTTAACAGGCTTTACACTGAACAAAATGAACACAGGATTTCACATTATGGAGCTATCCACAGAGGCAAAACCTTGCCCCAAACCAAATACATCTGGCAGTGAGCATTGTGCTTCAGTTGAAACAAAACACCCTGGCAAACAAATGTAATGAGGGCAACCAGGGCTGTCCTTGTGAGTACAATAGCACTCAATTGTTAAAGGACAGCTGATAAAATGCCACAGAGCTTTAAATGTCTGTAGGCTTCTGAGGCAGGAGGAGAGGACTGTTAAAGCAGAAATGAGGAGAGATAGATAAAACATAAAACATGAGTATCCTAAATACATAGCTGTATTTTATGTTATTATTATGTTTGACTGTAACCCGCACTGATTACTTTTCTGTTTGACTGTACCCTGTACTGATTACATTTCTGCCAAAGTATTCAATCAATCAATCAATGGGTGCCATGCATTAATAGTCTATTTGGATTGAAATTGAATACAGTTAACTGCTCACATTCGCTGGAATTTAATGTGAATCAAAATTCATCAAAGTGCAGCATTTTAAATAGACGTGTTGGCTGGCAGCAATGTTCCAGCATGAGCTGTCAAGACACGTAACACATCAGGAAGCACTAACAGATTTTCACATCCTGACCTTTTCACAATAGACCGGTAGGAATAGGATTTATGATTTATTTTGTATTTAAATATCAGATCAAATATCATGACGTTTGTGTATTTGAGTCATGCAACTGTGACTGCCGAATAATCAGCATTTTATCAGATTTTATGGTCATGATATAGACAATGACGATCAGTGTCTATAACAATAGGCCTAATTAGGAGTCCATCTAGATGAAAGGATTTGACAATAGTATGACCTTATGGAAATGTGGTGAGACAGTGATGGATAATTCATTGTCTTCAAAGCATTGCTTTGATTAATAACTATCTACAATGAATCACATGTTGCTTCAGGCTCTTCCTTCATAGCCTGATGAGTATTCACAGATGCATTCCCTCGGCTGGTAAAGAGCACCCTCTTTTTAGACGTCATCAATCAGTCCAGCCAGAGGCTAAGCGACACCAACTCCATGTGAAAACATCTACCCCGTCTAGCCAATCAACCATACACCCCATTACCACTATATCTTTGAGCAACATTCTTCTCTGTTTTCTGTCGTCTCTCTCTTTTTTTTATGCTTTTTTCAGTCTCTATGCCTTGGCTTGGTTCAGTGACTAGGATAGATACAGGAGCAAAATGTGAAATATGGTAGAGAGAGATGCTGTGCTCTGAATAATGATGTTGTCCTGTGTCTACACCACTGGCTAGCAGCACCCCTGATGAGCTGAGAGTGAGTCTTATTGTCAGGTAAACACATTTCAGTTGAATTATGAATGGTCCATCTATCAATAAACAATGAAGGAAATAATCACACTGAGAGTTGGCACAACAATCTTGCCACATGTGGCTCCTTAAAGGCCAGCAATATTGAAGGGATTTGTACTGCAGTGTAGAATGGGGTCCCAGAGATAAAAGATTTATGAAATGAGGGTCCTGCATATCAAATCGGGGGTTGTTGAAATGAAAAGTTGAGGATCCCTGTTTAGAACATTCAACATACGAGGTAAAGAAGGAAGTGCCAGCTGATGATGTAATTCTGGACCAGGCTGGCAGTGATGTGTGTTGATTTGTGGGGGGCAAACATCACCAGCACATATGTTCCTGTTATGGCTAGAGCGGCACCTGTGGAACAGAACATATTCTCTAAATATTTAGTGTGAATATGTGACACTGAGTTAAATTATCACTGTTCTGCAAAAACTTAAATTACTTTAAGACTTCAAAATTACACAAAGAATAACGTAAAACAAAACATCACGCTGTAATCATGAAAGTAAAAATGTAATTATTTTACACTGAGCTACTGATTTCCATCCTTTGTCCTATTCCCTTGGCTTTTTGTTGCACTGAGATGTGGTTTATAATGGAACTTTTTTATTTAATCGGGAAAACATTCATAATTGCTCTTTTCAAGCTATTTTACTTACCAACCACATCAGAGGCACGCATCGTTTCCTTGAGGAAAATCACAGATATGATGGCGCTGGCTGGGGAGAGAAAAGGTAGAAAACACCACAATCAAGGCTTCATTCAGCCACCATTCACAACATGAATGTATACCCTATAATTTGAATTCTATCATAGTAAATAATACCTACACACCCAAACGGTCAGCAGAGAACCTAAGGGCAGATTCACACTGAGTCCGTTTGATTCAAACTGTTCCCGAATACGATTGCCTGGTCACCGCTGGCCATGATTCACATTGGCCTTGATTCTTCCGCACAAGAGTACACTTCATTCAACTGTATTCAATGCTTTCACATTGCAGCGATCCGTATCCGAGTACACTTCAATCGGTCCCGACACTACCTCCATGTGGTCCCGGGAACGGTTGAGTGATCCACTCCCAGGAACGGTACGCAGCATTCACACTACTGACACTAGCACACCGATTCTTCTTCTACTTTTTTTTGTTTTGTTTCTCCAGACTCCCCTAAAATTTACTTTGATTTAACATTTAGGACAAGCAAAGTGAGACATTTGATTGTATTGTATTGGCCTGAAACAATAATGGCTATGGCGATAATGCAAGTAAAGGCCTATTGCTAAGCCTATTGTAAGCGCTTTGAGTAGGCACGTAGTGCATAGAAAAGCGCCATAAAATGCAATTCATTATTGCTAGATGGGAATAATCAAGTTCTACAGCAATGAAGTCACTGAACAATGCATAAGTGACCATATGGAACATTTGTATTTGGCTGAATAGCAACTGGACTGAATATCTTCCAGGTTCGATTTACAATATGCTTACCTAAAAACTATATATAAAAGGGACTCCTGCACATCTAGCAGGCATATTTCTGTGTTAGCCGATACCGAATACCGATACCAGTGTCGTGATCTCATGTTGTGTTTAAAACTATCAAGCTATATATCTCGTGTTGTGTAACTTGTGTTTATAGCAGACTCCTCACTGAAATGTGCACTTGCCGTTTGGGCAACTCGAAAGCAAACTCAACATGCCCCAACACTTTATTTACCTGCCATAGTGTCAACCCCTTACCCCTGTGTCGGATCTGTGGTTAGACTGGCATATTCACCGATGACAAATAAGGGCCGATCCGATACAGTATCGGGACATCTCTACATATTATACACTGGTTTGTGTTAGTCAGTCATGAATGTAATAAATAAT
Source organism: Protomyctophum bolini (assembly GCF_963924005.1). Classification (NCBI taxonomy): domain Eukaryota; kingdom Metazoa; phylum Chordata; class Actinopteri; order Myctophiformes; family Myctophidae; genus Protomyctophum; species Protomyctophum bolini. Next base: position 34,003,983 of record NC_137868.1, on the reverse strand, counting down.
CACAGTAACACATTCATCTTGGCTCAATTCTGTGAAAACGCATAGCTAAAGGCAGCATGTTATGTCAGAGCACCAAAGTCGGCTTGTTGTGAGATAAAAAAGGAAAAATGTCATGCCATTTCATGCCGTATTTTTATGAACTCATTCATCAGTATCATTGTCAAAGAATGGCAAGCTGAAAAGCAATCAGTTTCACATGAGCTGAGTGTCAGATTAGTCTTGTTAATGTGTCTCAGTGAAAGGCAGAGAGTGAGGCAGTTGGATAAATTGGGCTGTCACAGTAGCAAACAAGTATTACAAATAGACCGTTAAATAGACAGGCAGGCAGGCATGCTGGCTGACAGAGACACTCAACCTGGTACTGGTAGCATGAGCAGATGCATTGTAACATTGAACTCTTGAGAGTGTACAAAATGTACTCTCACATTTGTACAATGTCAGTAATAAACAGACAAGCTGACATACAAACACAGACAGCAACATCCTGAGTGATATTATCTGCAACCCTTACGGGTCCATTTTCACACTCTGATTTGAAATGAACACTAAGCATTCGCTTATGTCCAAAGGCTACACCTCCATAAGCGCCAGAATTAAAGATTAGCAACACATAAAGTCATGCGCGACGGACCATAAATGCCTCAATGCATCAGAGAAAGGGAGCATGTCAGCTGACATTTAGGCTATCACACTGTGGCAAATGGATTCCTACATAAATATTGTGCATTACACAGCAGCATGCTCATATAGTATGCATTCACAGTTTTGTCTCCAGTCATTTACAAGCAGAATGGCTACTATAGAGACATAAAGGGGGTTGGAATCTACTTGTAATATAGGGCATAATATCTCGGAAAGTGCATGAATCATAAAACCCACTTTAAGGATAAGAACCGGTACAGCACAGTGTACAGCACAGTGTCTCAGAAACGGTGCTGTCAAACATCACTCAGTCTCACTTGTTTGCACTTTAAAATGTTATTTAGTTAGTTTTTATGCTGATCTGAGTGTGTTGACACTATATATACTATCAGCACTTTCACATACAGCGAGGAAATTACTTGATGTTACAGTATGATAGAATCATCAATGTTTTTTATAAAGGCTATCATTTTGCTCATGATGAACCATTCAGGTACAGTAGCACTTGATCTTAATATTTCACTTAACCACTTAAACCATCGGGTCATACTCTGTCCCCTTCTTTGTTTCCCTCTACTGCAAATCTCTTCACCAATATACAAGCTCACAAAACATCACAACGCAACATGTTTTGAGCTTGTAGTTCTGCTATTTCTGAAGATTTGCTATAATGTCCGCCTATTGTTGCTGAATCTTCGCCTCATAAGACATGGCCAGAGTAGGGACGTTAGGGATAATGTGGTTAACATTTCATCTAACAGGCAATGTTCGTTTTCACATTGAGGGCTTCTCTTTTGCTTCTGGGACCAGCTGGATCTAACGAGTAACCATAGCAACTCCACACAAAGTCAGATTCTCAAGGATTGCTTATAGGAAATGTAGAGAACCTCTTTGGTGTAGAGAGTGCTGTCACCATGTATGTATGTATGACCACACACACACACACACACAGCGCCACACGCATGAGCGAATGTGTGTGTGTGTGTGTGTGTGTGTGTGTGTGTGTGTGTGTGTGTGTGTGTGTGTGTGTGTGTGTGTGTGTGTGTGTGTGTGTGTGTGTGTGTGTGTGTGTGTGTGTGTGTGTGTGTGTGTGTGTGCGCGCGTGTGCGTGGGCACGCGCATGATGGACAATGTGTATAAGTGCATGTGTGTATACATACACACATGTATACTTATACATGTTGTCCATCACTCACTCTATAGAGTGAGTGATTTATGTACATGTGTCAGAATCTTCATGTTCTTTCTCGGATGTATAGAAGGGAACTCCTTGGGGAAAACACATCATGTCTGCGCCACATGACCCTGACAGCGAGGAATGACAGCAGTTGTCAACGCCAAGCATGGCCAAACCGTTTGATCTCAACCTCAACTGTGCCGTACTTTTTCACAAGGTCCAAGTAATCAAAGTAGACTAAGGGTTCTATTTTCGTCCATGCTAAAACCCTTATCCCTGACTATTAGTGAAGACTTAAACCGATGGTCAGCACTTCCCCTTTCTCTAGTCTAGTCTATTGGGTCGAATAGAGAGTATACGTATGTGTTCTTCCAAGATGACGTGGTGCTGAATGGAGAAAGAGCCCTGCAGGGCCTGTCAGTCCTAATAGAAAGACTGGTGGTTTCTGTAGATGGAGAAGTAATTGCGCTCCACAGAGCGCAGATGTGTCAGCCAGGAGATCGGACAGGGACATCATGCATATGGAAGAAGTATCATCTCTCCTCTCCTCACCTGTCCTTTCCTCTCTGCTCTCAATATCTTCATTGCTCTTTTACATTCCTCTTACAGTATCTCTGCTCTTCTGTCATCCCTCCCCGTCCCCTATTCTCCTCCTGTCCCCTCTCCTAAGGACCACCCATTGTCAGCCCCCTCTCTGACTTGTCGCACTGTTCTGCAGGCACAGCAGGGAGGGGGTGTGATGTTTGTATTTGTTTGTGTTAGCTACAAAACATTGCTAGCAGTAGCAGGCAAAATCAATAAATATTTTAAAGCAGTATGTTTGCATATAAATAGAGATGTATATGTACTGTATGTTCAATGTAATCCCTATAGTCGCATAAAAAACACTACCTACCAACGACATGCCTTGCATTGTCTTCTTCAGGTTTGCTCATGATTAAATTAAAGAAATCCATTTGAAAACTGGCACCCTGAACGAGCACAACCATGCACTGCGTGTGCGTGTGCGAGTGCGTGTGTGTGTGTGTTGCTTGTGAGCGCGCCAGACAGCATCGCTCAGCCTTCCCGTAAGTGTGTACTGTGTGTGATTGTGAGTAAAAGTGTATTCACAGCCTCAGTAGCCTTCATCAGAGATTGAGTTGCAGTGACAGGCGGCAACCTGCACAGCCTCCCTCAGCTCCACCTGTCAGACGTGAGGTCAGACCATGTAATGACTGCAGAGTAGACGACATCTTCTCTCCCTCCTTCATCTCTATCGTCTCATTATCCCTGTCAGACATACTGGCATCAGACATGTTTTACTCCAGCTGAGCATTTCTATTTAGCTGTAGCCTTCTCACTGTATGTACTGTAGATACTAGAGTCAGCTAGACCATTGATTCACTACTTGCAATAGAACATGAGAGGGAATGTGTTTTACGGTGAATAACATTATCTGCCTCATGTTTAATGCAAATGTGATTTCATATTGTGAATGCATGTCTTTCTCACACTGAGATATCAAGGTTTGCTCTGTTTGCGCTGCTCTGTTGATATGCATTGCAAGGCAATTCCTATTCCTAGCTATTATAGTATGACAAAAAAGTACAGTGTGTTTCTCGACCAATCAGGTTATTGAGCAGAACCAACAGCTGTATAAAAGTGTTAGAATATACTAATCACGTATTTTAATTAAGGTAATAATTTCTTGTGACTTGAAAAGAAGCAGAGTGAATGTTAATTGTTAGATTAAATAGCTTGTATGGATCCTCAAAGTCACTTTCCATGGGGGAAAACAGTTGGTTGTGAAAAGTGAGTCTGAAGAGGTGGTTTTTGAGGTTGGGCAGAGAGTGGGCAGCAACTGAAAAGGTGACGGACTGACAGTCCTATCGCCCCAGGTTCAGCACTTTGTCCAGGTAGCTCAGTCGGTAGAACACTCGCCTGGACCGCAATGTTCTGGGTTCGATTCCTGCCACTGCCAACTCGGCATATGAGTAACATGGCCTCGGTGGGTGCAGTACTTAGTTTAGACAGTTTTTGGTTTAGACTAGTCATTGGTTAGACCAGTCATTAGTCCTACAACTACAACCTATCTCAAACCCTCACCCTAAACCTAACCTCCCACAGGGCAGAACACCTATACCTAACCTTAACCCATGTCTAACCAATGACTAGTCTAAACTAAGTATGTACCCCGGCTTGGGTAACTAAGACGAGCAGTAAGTACTGGGACCTAATGGTACAGTATAGGTGTTGCGCTCCACCTCAACAGAACACCAACTCCAATGGGTCTATAGCGCATTGACGAGGGGATGGACAGACACCCTTGCTCTCGGCCGATACCAACAATAAGCCACTCCTGCCTACTTACTGTCTTGATGAGATACCCGAACAAGGTCTTTCAAGTCTTTTATTCTGCCCATTCATTCGTTGGGTAGACAGGCCTATAGGAAAATTATTGAAGCATCTGGTAATTAATATCTACGGTATGTGACTCACTGTCATCTCAAGCATAGGACTGAGGGATGGATGGCCCGGAGGTGGCAGCTTGACCTGTTCAATATTTAACCTGTCATTACTGTGTTTACACTCAACAGCTGCCAGCTGTGCCAACCCAAAGAGCTGCAGCTCTTTGATTGGTTAGTGCCAGCAATAGCTGGCTTAGTAGTTCACACTAGGAAAATCTTTTGCGAAATTTGTTCATTAATTGTATATTTAATTTATTTATTTGTAGTGTAGAATGTTATGAATGGCAAACAAAGCTTTTTATTTGCAGTGTTTTGACCAATTTGTTGGGTATCATTAATTTTCCATTTTCTTCTTAGGTACTTTAATGAATAAATTATCGAATCCTGGGGATTCACGGTTAACACTGGAGCTAAAGGCTACCATTCATTTAATGGAAGCCACATGAAGATACAAAACCACATATCTGGCGTTTTTTGCTTCTACAAAATCTACAAAGCTACAATTCAAGTTGAACTGGCTTCAACTGCAGCTACAAAACGAATGGAGGAAAACTAACGATTTCCATTTGGTAGTTCCATATTTCTTTTTAACCCCATGCTTTATTTTCCTTTAGATTTTTCTCACTTGGCATGATAGTATTTTCAGTTGTGTGAGATAAATGCTCACACAACTTGCTTGTGACAAAGAAGTGTAATGCATGGAGCCGGAATCACGGTACCTAATACAGACCTTAGTACAGCTGTGCCATAATACTGAGCTTCCCTTTGTTCATACCAGCAAAAGGTTCCATCTTCTGTTATACTATAGGCTGCTATATGTACTGTAATATTAACTTGGGTGGGAAGAGATACAATTTATAGTTAAAAACGCACTGAAAAGTTGATCCGTGCAACATTAGCCTTTTGAATTCCTTATGAAAATGAAAAACATTGAAGTACACCTATAGTAAAAAACACAATTATGTGAGTAGGGTAGTATTATACTTAATTTATATGCGGTTACCTGCCAGTGCTGGGTGCCGCGTTGTGAGCTATTCTGCTATTTTGGTGCGCAACACCAGCGCACAACCATGTAATTCTCTACTGAAGCTGGATTTAAGCTTCAGTAGAGAATAGGACACTCCACACAACAGTATTTCTGTCTCAGACTGAAAGGAAGCCACCATTTCTCCTGCCTTCATGAATGATGAATAATGTGGCAACCTGCCTGGCATTGGCAGCTGTCAGCTTTGCCAACCAAAATAATGTAGAAAAAGAGTAATAATGCAGGGCCTACCAATGACAGACACGCAGCCCAGAGGAGCTATGAGTGAGGCGGGGGCGAAACCGTAAGCAGTAAAGTTTCCAAGTTCCCCCACACCCATGAGAACAACGCCACACCACCACAGCGCCGAGGTGTAGTAGGGTTTGGAGCCACGCTGAGACTGACGCACATGGGCATATTTCTGTTAGAGAGAGAGAGACATAGAGAAAATGGAAAGGAGGCGGATTAGTTTTTCATGGCAGCTGGTGGAATGCTGAGGATTAGGTAAGAATAAAAGAAAAGAACAAGAAAAACCAAAGACAAAATGTAAATGTGAAGAGGGTAAGTCAACTTTATCTTTACAGCTTTATGTAACCAAATAAGAAAAACATTAAAAAACAACTGGGGCACAATAGAAGAGATTCCAAACCGCGCTCACAACCCACGTCTTCAATATTACTTTCCCCAGCTAACTCATTCCAATGTTTTTATTGATTTTATTCCTTAGTGTTTCCCCCCCCCCTGATAAAGTTGTTTTATAAGCGTCTTTGGGTATACATTTGTGATATTATTATAGTTATGATCATTTTGTTCCGCTTCTTCACACATTGCAGCTTTTAATAATAATTGTGAACACAACAAGGACAATACAAAAGGGAATAATCAAGACAAAGAATAGACATCATCATGACCATTTGAGCAGCCGGTTGAATGTGAAACTGAATTTCCCCAAAGGGATAATAAACATATAAACATACCTTATGTGGGAAAACGTGCTCTTTATATAGCATCAGCATTCTGCTGTGCTGACAGACCATTTTGGGTGGCTGCATGGATTCTACCGATGTACCTACCTGTATATTAAGAGAAATGCTGATGAGGACATTCCCACATATGGAGACGATGATTCCCAGAAGATATGTCTGTGGAAACAAACAGAAGAACCACAACTGTGAGATAAGAACGCTCCACCAAACACCCCATAATCCACCCTGCATTCCCTACTACCTGCTGTGTGATAATAAGTCATTACCAAGACAACAGCTGGCAACATTAGGACATTGTGCGTGCGTGCGTGCATATTCTGCTATTATATTTAGTTGCTTTAGCATTGTGATCACATCTCAGAACTTTGATGTTGGATATGCTGTGGTGAACAGATTGCACACATAAAAAACACAAAAAATGTATGTGGGAGGCCCACGGTGCATTGCTTTTCCAAGGGCTTTTCACACGCCCCTGCGTGCATGTGATTTGAAGGGGGGGGGGGGGGTGTGTCTAGACTTTGGGCAGCCCAACAATGAGATGATCTGTGAACCAATTATCACCTGTTTCAGAGATAGGCCTACTCTGTGCACCCCAACCCCAAAAACGTCATTCATTCATTTACAGCAAATACATTTTTAGTTCATATAAGCATGCCTGTGTAGTATAACAACGTAGAATATAAGTGATGGTGGTCTCTGTTGTGAAGGATCCCTCAATTCATGCAATGTTGTGTCATGGACATCTAGAGAGATCTTTAGAAAATGTAACAAATCCATGGATTCAATCTCAATTAAAGATTTGAAAGATGGTAAAAAATATATATATAAATTGGATGATAAGATACAAATACTTCAGTGGTGTGCATAAGATCCAGGTTTCAGACCAAATACAATAGACTGTAGATGGGAATAGTTTAAGATTTTTTAAATTCTGAAGAGAGAATTTAATCTAGATTGATTGGACTTTTTTAATATACAGTATATTTACAGATTCGCAATCACTTTGAACATAATATGAAAAACGGAACACTTTGATGACCCAATTATGAGACGTATTTGACTCATACATACCGGAACAACTTAGATAAGTGTGTTATTTCTATTCATACAACGCATCGCAGTGTGACACATTGTGAGCTTGTAGATCAGCTATTATATAGGCAGGGGTGTTACTTAAAGAGGGAAGTGTAATCACTGCAAAGGTAGCAGCAGCTTATCACATCCATGTCATTCCCTTGACTCACGATAAGATAGAGGGTGGGTGGAGGCAAATTAAAGGGCGAGAAATTGTCACGGTCCGCTCCTCGGACCGTGAACTCTGACTGTCCTTATTTTGATATTGGACTTTAATATGTATTTCTGTAATTTCACTGATTTCAGTATGTTTTGTATGTATTTGCTCATGTGTTCCTGACTGTTTCTCTTTGGTTTTGGTTTTCTGTTACTCTGTCTGGTTTTGTGTTTCTTATTTTGTAGTATTGTTCCTAGTGTTTCTTGTCTTCCTAGTTACTGTTGGTTACCTTGTCTAACCTACTTTGTAAATTGTCAGTGTTTCCACCCGTGTCCTTTTAGTCCCCCAGCCTATCCTAGTGTTGATTGTATTTTGGTTCCACCTGTGCCCTGTTATCCTGTGTCTATTTAAGTCCTGTGTTTGCATTCTCTTCTTGTTGGTTCGTAGTTCCCTGTTGCGTGAGTTCTTGTATTATGTTTCCAGAGATTTACCTGCCTTTTGCCCTTGTATGGAAGTTTTATTAATAAATATTCCTAAATGTACCTGTTCTGCCTCCTGTCGCCTGCATTTGGGTCCTCATCCCTACTTATCGTAACAGAAATAGACGCAAAGAAAGCAGTTAAACTGCCATGTGTGTTTTTAAAAAGAAGAAAGAAAAATAAGGAAAGGAAAAGAGCAAGAGAGAGAGCCGGGAAAATCTATGCAAAATGAGAGCGAAAAGAGAGAGTGAGAGACTAAACGAGACAGAAGAGAAAAGGGGGGGGGGAAAGAAAAGAGTAACAGAAGTAGTGAATGTGAGAATCATTGACGGTATGTCTTGGCGTGTGGTCCTCACTATCGTCCAAACCCAGAGGTTCTCAATCGGGATGCCTTACAGCCGCATGAAATAGCTTGTGGGTTATTGTCCTAAAATATGCATGCGAATTACAGCAGAGATAGCTTGTCTGTATAGGTGAACTGCAAGAATCATACCATGATGGATGGAAACATCATAGCATTATGGTATCTTATCACTGTCCTTTGAGAATGAATGAGACAGACACACAGGGTAGGCTATAGGCTTTCATTTTCCAGTGTGTACCCTGCGTACAGAAACGAAATGAATAAAATACCACATTGCAATGCAAATGCAATAACATTCAATATTGAGATGTGGCATTTCCATAATTTCCATAATCACAGCACAGATGGCACAATAAGTAAATAAAGTGATTAATATCCAAAGGGAACTCAACTCGTCTCTATGTAGAGGAAGTTTGCGTCTGTCCCTCTAGCTCCACACTGGGCCTGATGAACCCACTGACCCATAGTCACACCTCCAGCGAGGATGATAGTGATGCCCCACCAGGCAGGGGTAAACAAGATTTAGAGAGTGTGTGTGTGTGTGTGTGTGTGTGTGTGTGTGTGTGTGTGTGTGTGTGTGTGTGTATGTGTGAGTGAGAGAAGTTTATAACGGGCTGATACATATGTAGACAAAGGGGTAGAGAGCGAGACGGGAGGGGGAGAGAGATTAGGGTAACTTAACTCTGCGTGCATCTAACCCAGCATGGTAGCAACACTGGTGATTCATGATCAGAGCAATGACTTCATCAATCAGGCCAGCGGCTCTCTGTTCGCTAAACCAAGATCAATAACCTTGTCCAGCTTTATAGGACAGAGTGTAAGTGGCCTGCTGTCTTGGTGGGTCCTTGGTAGAGTCTATGAGAAGACTGTTAACTGCCCTAGAATCATACTGTGAAATGGAGGGAGATGTCATGAAGTGATTGCATGCCCATATAGATAGAACTTGGCATCGAGCAGGTGATGATAATTATGAAAACCGGTGGTGGCCTCATGAGATGGTGAAGACTGATGAAGGAGCTGCAATAGTTGCAATCGTTGCTCTCCATCCCTGGCATCCCTGCTTACGCTGAAGTCAGCAATGCCATGCAACAGCTGACAGGGGTGAACCACAACTCTGGCAAAACAACAAAAGTAGAACAAGGACATGACAGAAAGCAAAGCAAGATGCTTGTCTCAAGACGCGCCGCCGCCTTGTCTTACCTGCTTACACAACATGAAGGACACCGTTCTGAACTATCTCTAAGAAAGATACCCCTTCTCCTCCGATGCAGGCTAGTGCAATATCTCGGTGAAAGTTGAAGGCCAACAGAAACGGCATCCTGGCCACCAGCACGGATGGACTGGATTGTATTTATATACGTATATATATATATACCTTTGACACGTTATTATTAGACTTTTATGAGTCATAATTTAAACATTTATCAAATATTCTGTTGCAATCTGTGCAATATTTTTGTCTCACAAAATGCCTGTACTAGAGAGACGGCAGGAAAGCAAAAGCAGGAGAGAGGCTGGGAAAGCAAACTTTTCCTGTCTCAGGAAGTGCAAACAAAGGAGCAAAGCCAGGCCAAACTGGTAAACTGGGCGTGCCCTTGGCTCTGCAATTTGCTTGGTAAACATTAATATCATCACTTTCTTTGCCAGACATGAGTAAGGTCGCTTCAGGTCATACAAATCTTTCTGTTTGTGGAGCATAATGGACCAGTGGACCGTATTCAGTGGATTAAAACACGGTTTTCATTGTAAAATATCCCACGGTTAAGCAGACAATCCAGCAAAAATAATAGAAGATGAGCGGTATACACAGAATTGTTCATACCACCATACAATGAAGTAGGCGTAATCACTGGATTCAACACCCAGTGCTTAAAATGAAAACCATGTGTAATGTAATACTTTCTCCTGTGTGTGCCAAACAACATAGTGCTCAGGAATAAGTGTCCATTTACGACGGAAATCATGACCAAATAGTGTACTCCAGTATTACAGTGGAATATATCACAATTATATCACAAACACCAATTTACCGTAGTCTTTGTTCAGCTCTATTTTTGTGAGTTTGTCCGTCATGGAGTTGTAATTCTAAATGTAAAACTGTAGACAATGATTGTCATGCAAAATGGAAAAGGTGCAGTATAGTCTATATATTATAGACCCACAATATGATTCACCAGACGTCAGTTCCAGAATTCCAAAATTAAGGGGTAAATCTGCATGCCGTGCGTGCGCACACACACGGATACTGTCCAATTAATAACAATTTAGCCTAACATATTTCTGTTGAAGATGCAGTAGAACAGCTTCCATTGACTGTCACTGCAAATGACAGCTGATATTTCATGATTTATGCACAAGATAAACCGTACGTACGAACTGTTGTCTCTATTTTAGGCATGTTATTACATGGGAAAATTCAGTGATTATAACTGACCTACAAGCTTGTGACGTGTCCCACTGTGCCACATTGTGTGAGCTTGCAGATTGCCTATTCTTTCCGCGCGACATGGCCGAACAACGAAGTATAATTCAGCCTTAAGTGGTTAGCATCCTTGGCACTGTCCCCCAGCTGCCATTAGGAGTTAGTCTGAGTCTCCTCTCTGCATGGTTCTAACTCAGGGTCATGGAACAGAATGAGCCTGGAGGCTGATGGAGTGACTGACAGCGATGTTCCTGTTCCTGTTCATGTCTCCAGGCCCCAGGGACACAGACAGACAGTATGTCTCTTTGTGTCTATACGGACAATGGTGATCTGTGCCTACCAAGGATGAGGTGATCTCTGGATGGGCCTTTCAGTCTCTGGCCAGTGGTGGTGGCTAAGGGGATGGGTGGGTGGGCATGGCTTGTGTCACTAGCATACATGGGCAACTGGCCGCTGACGGCCTTGGGGCCCTTCACTTAATGCGGCCTGCATGTTAATATCCGAATACTGATATTATTGATTTCAGCTGTTAGAATTCCAAACATGCAAACATGAATTAATTAATTATTCTATATTAGTAGCTTTATGACTAGTATTACATTTATAGTCTTTTTATATCCAATTTAGTTCATAAAGTTAACATGAAAAACACATAAATATACATAAGTATATAAATGCATCTGAAATTAAATAAAAAATGTTACTTTTCACGATTCCAATTCAAAAATAGCTAAAATAGCTTGTAGATCTGCTATTTTTGCTACTTTTGTGTGACATATAGAATGACAAAGTAGGCAGTAGGGCATTCATTTACAGAACAAATAATAAATAGTTGCCCACCCCTGCTTTAGAGACAAGGGCTTGTAGGCTAGTTCAGGCTACTGCACGCCTACTTTCAAACTACACAGTAATATCCCCAACACTGTATACAGTAAAGTAGGCCTAGTACATACAGTATAACTCAGTGTCATCAGATCCTTCTGTTTTAAGATTTGAATTCCCATTTCTCATTTCTTTGTGCAAATGTGTGAATGTACACAGTAAACAATAAACTATTTCTGAGGAGAGTGCATGAGAGGGAGGAGGGGGTTATCATCATCCAGTGTCACTAACTAGAAAAAATAAAAGGGAAAAAGTGATTGATTGATTGTCAAAGGCCATGAATGCGCGTACTGGTATTTTAAGTTACACTTGTTGGTTAGATCTCTATCCTATGCGGGGTGAAGAATCTCGTCTGGGTGGAGCGAATCCGAGGCTGACAATTTGATGATATCACAAAAACCTATTGGGCCAAATAATAATGGTCAACAAAGAACAAATACAAGGTAAATTGACCTGCCCTCAGTGGTGCTACACATCTAACAGGAGTGTGAGGGAGCTGTCAATCAAACCTAGTTTGTGCATGACCACACAGCCCCGAGAAGCGGTATTCAGCCAGATTAACTCAAAAGTTGAGAGAGAGAGAGAGAGAGAGAGAGGCAATAGCACTGCTGCTGGGTGGCAACTTTCCAGTATTGTACAGTTGTATTCTTTCACAGCCTAGCCCTGTGGCCAGGCATTACTCACACCAATCATCACACCTCCCACCCTCGCTCGGTTTCTCTGCCATTCCCCGCCCCTCTACCAACCCCTGACTTCTTGCTAATTACTCTTATGTGACTCTTACTTGCTGCAAGAAGCAAAGAATTTACTGACAGGATTGGAAGACAATCATGAGGAGAATGTATGCCAGGCAGTAGGAGGGAGGACACTCGCTCACACACACACACACACACACACACACACACACACACACACACACACACCACAGCTCATCAACAAAATGACACACCTGAGAATAGGCTACACACAAAAAGTCTTCATGCACATGTGTGCACAGTGTCCAGACTAGAGGGAGAGACAGTGATCCATCATGTTGTATATTATGCTCATTTCCAGGCTGCATATAAGCCCTTTCAACATGATAATGTAGGCCTGAATACATCAATACATCATCTTAAAGATCCCAGGCATCTTTATAAGTTCTCATTGCCCAAAAAGCTTCAGGGTTGTATTTGTATTGTTGTATTTTGGCTTGATAAATGTCCAGTGGCTATAGGCCTACTTGAATATTCTCCATTAGTTCTGAACTTCCTCCTCTCATGGGGAGAAGGGGAGTTCCTAAAAAATCAAAATGTCTCTTTCTTCTGATAACAGAAGTTGATGCATATGGTTCAATTAATGAAAAACTGGTAGGGCCTAATGTAAATAATTTAACATTTAGAATTAGCAAACAATCTAATTAATAGGCCTATATTTATATGTGACCATGATCTTTGAAAGTTCTACCAGCTATAGACAATGTACATTAAGTAGGCAGTAGGCTATATTTATTATTTATGATATAGGCCTAGGCCTACAATTTAAACGACAACTTAAACAAAAAAGCTGCGATGACCTACCCTGAGTGGATTCTCGCGGACTTCAGTGAGATGAGAGTGATTATATCCAGTTGTTGTTATAGTGACAAGTTCAGAACCTGAACTCGCCATGCTTTACGCTCAGGAAATTCGCTCGCATCTCTCATCAAAGGATCAAAACTCCTTTCTTTGCAACTTATCCGTTTTCCAACCTTGTCATCCCATACAGTAGTTTTTTTACGACACACGTCCTTCACATGAAAAAGGTGGTTCACGGAGCAGTTGGCTTTAGGCTAGGCTATTTGTGTACAGTTTTCTTGCTGAGCAGTGAGCACACAAGGGAGTGCCCAAAACTCTCCAGTGGCGCATTTAGCGCATAAGCTCAGTTGGCTGCGATCTGCGAAATACAACATAATAGGCTATAATAGAAATAATAGCCATGCAAGAATGTGCATATCCTATTTAAAGTTTTGAGAATAATACTAAAACATAATGGGATCAACGACAATTTATTATCTTAATTATTAAACTGTTTTATCGGCGGCATGTTTCACATGGTAGAAATGGACCAAATGGCCAATGGTTAACCTAAACATGAAACGATTTATAGGGTAGTGTAGTCTTCAATTTTAGTTTCCCATCAAAGTTGTTGAACTCCCTTGGTCTTCAGAACAACATTTTATTTAAATACCCGCTAAGGTGAAGTAGGCCTAATGCAAACAGTAGCCTATCCTGATTGTATTGATCATCATAGTCAATTGAAGTGTTCAAAGAAATACCGTTTTAGATTTGTCGCCATCTGGTGGGTGGAAAAAGAAATGGCCAATATAAAGCAAGCTAACCTGCACAGTGCACTAAGGGAAGGCGCTGCTACATAAATCGCCCACCTAATTGGGCAAAATCGTTTTCATATTTAATAACTGCATGATTTTTAATTAAATAAATATCACCGACTCATCTTTTTTGTAGACCTCATTAGTAGCTGAAAGAGAGTTGGAAAATGGACCTGTATGAGTAAAACATAAGGGACAGTTTCACCAGATGGACTGCACGTCTGCACCCCTTTTGATATCAGCCCAGCTGGGTGTATTTTCTGGTCAAAGAGGTGCATATAGAACTACATCATGTTTTCTTTGTGTGATCCCACTGAACTAGCTTCCATTATGCCAATAGACAGATGATGAATGCCTGTTTGTTCTGCTGTGCTCCAAATAAACAAAATTATCCTGTGCAGATGGGGAATGCTGCTTTCTTTCAAATGCAAACAAGCTCCCTCATCACACGCACACATGCACATGCATTATACAATTTTGCCTTCAGTTGTACCTGAGAGGAACCTCTGTGATTACATCAATTTCCTGAGCAGTGCAGACATGGCACTAACCGAAGATGGTGCCAAACCTTATCCTGATGCTCCTTAAACTGTAAGGCCCAGTCATATATAACATTCTCTTATTCTTGTATTACTCATCTTTACACACACACACACACACACACACACACACACACACACACACACACACACACACACACACACACACACACACACACAGTGTGTAGATACCTCTTCTTTCTGTTTGTGTGAGTACAGTAGATACCTCTTCTGTTTGTGTGAGTACAGTAGATACCTCTTCTGTTTGTGTGAGTACAGTAGATACCTCTTCTGTTTGTGTGAGTATTGTAGATACCTCTTTGGGTTCTACAAGTTAATATAAAGGACTGTCAGAACGATGAACCAAGAAATGTCCATTCTGCTCACTCTAATTTGACAGATCACCTGGAATCTAGCCCTCTTCACCATATAAGTAATCTCAGTAATCAAGTCAGATTTGATGTGATTATCTCAGCGTGAAGGGGAGGAGGAGAGATTAATACAATCAGTTTATTTCTATGTGTTTGTCTGATTATTATTACTAGAGCAGCACCGGTGCCACGCCTTTGGAACAATGCAAGTTGGAAATGCATGCCCCACCCTGATATTATGCGTTGGAGCCTCTACAGTGGTGCCCGTTGAGCTGGCCTACTTGGAACGATGCAAGTTGCAACTATAGCTGGTCGCTATGGCACCAGCTAATGGGGATCCTTAATAAAAAATCAAATGCATGCCCCACCCAGATATTATGTCTGTGTCCCTTTTATGCCCATATATGGAGTTGTTTGTCAGGCATGCCCGCTCCATTCAGTATATGGCCTTTTGTGGCGGTTCTGGACAACCGTGGGTCCGCCCGATTCGACACCAGGCACATTTGAAGTCGGTGGGGCGAACGGTTCCCGAGTTACGTGGATTACACACACAGACAGAGACTTGTAGATAGCGTGTATACATCTGTCATGGGAGTTCAGGCTGATATGTCAAAATCATTCATTTCTTGGTGCTCAGCCCCCCCGCTGAGCACCTTTGGCAACTGTCCAGGATACAACATGTGGCTAACTTTATTGACAGCATTCGTCATGGACAGAGGGCCTTTATTGCCTCAGCAGGAATTGGTCCTCCCCTGATCGCTGCAGGGAGAAATGGATATGAAACTCCATATCATCTTGATGTTCTCTGTCAAGAGACCATGTCAACATACTGTATTTTAAACTCTTACTTAATGCTTAATCTTTAGAATCCATCGTACGACAGTGATGCCTGCCGAAAATAGCAGATGTACAGTAAGCTCACAACAACACAACTGCTTTTTTAGACATGTGAACACTGTCAATGTTTTATTAATTCTAATTGCTATAGTGGGAGAATGAATCTGTTGGAATGATCTAGCTGCAGTGGCCTTGTGGTTTATTGTCCGCCCTGAGATTGAGAGGTTGTAGGGTTCAATCCCCCGGCTGGGTCATACCAGACTACAAAATGGGACCCAATGCCTTCCTGCTTGGTACTGACTGAGCATCAAGGGTTGTATTGTGGGTAAAGTCCCACAATCCCACGCTACGACATAGGCCTACTAGCGTTGTTTCCAGGAACTGTACTTGTACATCATGGCTGGGGGATGGTACTTGTACATGCCACCTCATTGGCTCATGCCGTATGGGCTACATGGCACAGGAACCGTTGGTTCCCAAGGTTATACTTAGGAATAATGGAAAAAGAATGATGGAAAGTTAGAGAGATGGGAAAGGAGAGACAAAAAACGGTGAAGGAGGGGTCAAGAGAGCATGAAAGAGAAAGATGTAAAGAGAGATACATGCTGCGGAGCACAGGACAGGGAACAGCAGATAAAAATGGAACCTTACAGGTCCAGAGTTAGATTTATCCTCAGGATTTTACGGTGTACGCAACATGAAAACTCCCACACACTCGCTCAAGCCCCTCAGGCTTTGATGGAGAGATGAGATGGAAAGATAACAGTCCTCCACTCTCTCTGTCTCCATTTCGTCTGTGTCCATTTGCCTATTTTCCTCTCTCTCTCTCTCTCTCTCTCTCTCTCTTTTACACTGACTCTAACAGACTAACAGTCTGCGATAAAAACCTCATAAAGCCTCTAACATGTGAAATAGAGTTATTGATTGTCTCAGCAAAATGAGAGCTGGGAAGGGGCTTTAAAGTCACAGAAGAACGATATTTAAACAATAAATAATAATAATAATAATAATAATAATAATAATAAATGTGATTTATTGCATTCTGCTGAGCACAGAGGATACACTGGAATTTAGAGCCTTCATTTTGAGACAGTCATAACAAGGTACATTATCTAAAATGAGCTTAAAGAAGAAGATTGACATTGAGAGTGCACCATATAAATTTCAATACACTTTTGTGACCTAATTCAGACATTATTTTGTTCCAAAGCCAAGCTGTTTGAAAGCAAAAAGAGAGCTCAAAGCTGGCATGATATCCTGAAGGCAAAGACAGTTTGTTTTCTAAGATTTATAGTCCAGCCCTCACATTCCAGTCATAGATCATTTTCATACTGAGCACATTTATTTCCCTGTTCCTTTGTTCAGCTGTTGTGGCTGAGAAAAAACTATAAAAGTTTTTTTTTTCTTAAAATGATTAAATGTATAATGCTATCTCACAAAAGTCTCACTCGAAACATGTGACAGAGGCTGAAATTTGACAGAAAGGCTGCCTAATGTGTATGTGTCAAAATGACATTGATTTACAAGATCCAAGTCCTTTTTTTATCACCCCAAGTTTCGGAATAATGTTCATTTTCTCTGTCACAGTTTAGGATTTTGAAAACCAGCCAAGAACCCAGGAGTGTTTTGGCCTGCTCCATCGCTCAAATGTAGTACCTCGTTGACTCACCAGACTATTAGGCTGTTTCATATTCAGACAAGCTCCTATCACTGACATCTGAATGTTGTTCAGAGCATTGATTTACTGGAGACTAGTGGAATTAGAGTGATGAAATGTGGACATTTTCTTTCCTTGAAATGCCATCAAGTGCACAGACAAAGGGCTACTGTAAGAATAATGAGTTTGAATAGATCGTGTGTGTGTGTGTGTGTGTGTGTGTGTGTGTGTGTGTGTGTGTGTGTGTGTGTGTGTGTGTGTCTGTGTGTGTGTGTGTGTGTGTCTAACTAAATGTCCCTTAGCATCCAATAACCTACACAAGGACAGTGTGAACATTACAGTACGTATACAGTACAGTATCCATCCATCCATCCACGGTACATTAAGGAAAATAAGTTGTGTTGCAATAATGTAATTCTTCCAGCAGCGAACTTGTGATATAACTGTCATACTGACATACATAACTGTACAGGAAAACATAAAACATTACCATTACCCCTTTTATATTTACACTCCCACGTGCACTGTTATGTCTTAACACAATCTGAAGAACACGGATGTGGTCCTAAAAGAGATTATAAAGCATTCCTCCACAGTGAGCGGATGAATCATCATGACAGGTGGAATAGCCAGAATAATAACCAAGAAAAAAATAAAAAAAGGAAAGACATGGAGGAATAACAGAGAATGGAGGAAGCAACCCAGGCATTCATTAAGATCTTCTGAGAGCCCCGCCGGAGGAGGATACAGATGGTTTAAATAGGATTATAATCACAGGGAAACAGCAGCGCACAGCCACAAGATGGATAATGCAAGTGAGAACATTAATAAGAAAAAGACTGGAATGTCCCAATAATATCCTCGGAGAAGAGGAACAGAGTGTGATTTTGGAGATTATAATTAAGCCTTCTATAATTATGCCAATATGAGTGCATATAGGGGATCTGAATAGACCATGCAGATATCAAGCATACTTCTATGGAGTGTGTGGGCTAAGTTTCAACATAAGAACTGAAGAAGGCTGAGTATGTCTGAAGGTGGACAGGCGCACAGTCACCTTAATCTTCAAATGGCTAAGAGAAAGCAATATTTTGGAATGCAAATATAGGCTACTGTCTAAATCTCTAATTGTCTCACTGACTGTGTTAAACACATTGAGGGCATGTCATATGAAATGTGCCAGTGCTGCAGTATCTAAGTTTGACTTGGACTTATAGAACGTGCACAAAATCTGAGCAAATCCCCTTGAACCCATGAAATATATAGGGCAATTACACACATTACAATTAAACAGCGGCCAATATGGGATATAATCTATCATATAATCTTTTTTGTTTTAAAACACACAACACATTTATCTGTACACAGTATCAGCTCAGCTTCTCAAATGCCACATAAATTGTAATAACTAATAATACAGTAGACTACGTCATCAACCAATAACAATGTTGCAGTTGTTTCATACCTGTAGCTGCTATATGATCTTTATATTGGGATAGAAGTAGTCTCTCAAGACAGACTGTTGCCTCACGTCAACTATGGGATTCTCAGATTGGGATAGAAGTAACCCTGAATGCTATATGAATGTTATATCAATTATATATGAATGTTATATCAAACAAGGACAGACCATATTGTTATGGGAAATAAATCGATATTCATTGGTGGTGGCTGAAGTTTATGTTTGGATTATAGTCTACAATGTTTAATAAGTGGGATTAAACGGCAAGCACAGAGGCACGTAAGTGTAAACACATTAGAACCTGGTAACTACCTTTGTTCCATCTCAAAGGTTATATAATTCACAAACATCAGATTGGTTTTGATGAATGATAACACGTCTGTTAACTGGATGAAATCCAGTTCACAGAAGAGGGAAGAGAACATGTCATTGATGTCAATGGAACCCGGTCCTCGTCCCTCCCAGTGAACTGTGGGGTTCCCCAATGA
Organism: Protomyctophum bolini; assembly: GCF_963924005.1. Taxonomy (NCBI): domain Eukaryota; kingdom Metazoa; phylum Chordata; class Actinopteri; order Myctophiformes; family Myctophidae; genus Protomyctophum; species Protomyctophum bolini. The sequence goes on along the minus strand of NC_137868.1, from coordinate 33,984,625 downwards.
AGCATATAACGATATGAAAGCAACCTGTAACTGCAATTTGTTCTTGTTCGGTGATGACTCAGTAGGCTCCTGGTCTCGTGTGTTGACAACATGCAAGTTGAGGAAGCCCTCAGTTCTGAACTCAGCAAAATCCATACATGGCTATCGGATAACAAACTGTCAGTACACCTTGGTAAAATAGAATTGAAAGAATATAATTATTTTTGGGTCCAAACATATATACCGGTAGTAAAGCAAATTATTTCATGGTCAAAGTTGACAATAATATAGTAATCTCAAGCAAAGTAGGGTTATGTAAGTAGTAGGGTTGTATTCTTGACAACAAACTGACAGATGAAAAAAAACAAGATTTCTTTGTCAAGATTTCTTCTTTTGTCAAGACTCTAGCTGGAGCCCTCATTCAATGCCATTTTGATTATGCTTGCACCTCTTAGTTATCCAACGTTTCAATGTCACTAAAAAATATAGCTTCAGACCTCCCAAAACAAACTGACCTCTCTGCCACCCAACTAATTCCAACACACTTTGAATTTGGGATGACTCAGGGTTAGCCTGAAAGTGAGCCGAATGCGAACGAAAATAAAAGCCTGGGTATAACGAGGCTAGTCTGAAAGAGCTCTGTGCTTTTCTGGGCATAGAGGGGCGGATCAAACTAGCGCTGTGATGTCTGTACCACCCTCTGCATCACTTTGTGCCCGCCTCCCCGTGTTTTGAAGGCCCACCACAAAGCGGAGAACACTGACGTCAACACATTTGGAGCGACGCCCCTATTCACTCTTATTGGTTAGTGAAATACAAGGTTCACTACCACCCCTATGCCACTTTTCCTGCTGGGATCGCCCAGGCTTTTTCCCCCCCTTTGAAAACAAAATGCCTGCAGTCCCCGAGGCTAGCTCAGCGTAGAAGACAGGGTTAGGCAAATAACAATGGGATTAGTATTTAAGATAGTCAAAGAGACAGTGCATGCCCTCAATACCCTCATACCTGTCTAACTACTTCTCCAAAGTGAGTGACATGATCTCGTACCACCCACATTTGGAACAAACACATGGGGAAATTCTCATTCTACTGCTCTGCCACCAAAATGTGGAAAGACCTGACACAATCCATTAAAGGATGTGTATTGTGTATAGTTGCTTTCAAAATTGGCCTGAAAAAACATCTATCAGGAGACCACAAGAGGGAGGTAAATGCAAATTCCCATGAAAGGAGGTGTCTTTCACTGTCGCCATTTTTTTTATTGTAGCCTACATATTTGTATTTGTCGCTGACATGTATAATTGTGTTATTTTTAGGGGCTAGCCCCTTCTATATCCAGCTTTGAGCGTTTGTGTAAACACAAACATTGTCCTATAACACAAACATTGAATGCCATTGACAATGAATGGCCAGTTTTGAGTGTTTGTACAAACACAAACATTGAATGCCATTAACAATGAATGGCCAGTTTTGAGTGTTTGTGAAAACACAAACATTGAAGACAATTAACTGACCCGAATGAGATGTATGAGGATGCACACTATGCTGATAAGAGCGCCCCTCACTTGACACGGGTGTGATTTTATTAATATGCTATTAATTGAATACATAGTTCTATACAATGGAAACAAGTCCCCAGGACTTTTTGTGTTATCCTTAGTCTTAGGGCTCCATCTTGCGCCACCCTTATCCCTTATCCCTACATCTACACGTTGTGAGCTTGTAGATCAGCTATTTGAACTATTAAGGTTTTTTTTAAATATAGTAAAAAATGGCAAATAAGTTTAGCGATAAGGGTTAAGGGGTGGAGCAAGATATAGCCCTTAATGCCTTAATGTCTGACTGTATAGGCCTACAGTACCACATGTTTACATTTCTGACTTATACATCAATCAATCAATCAATAAATCAATCAATCAATCAATCAATCAATCAATAAAACATCTCGCACACAAACACATGGGATGGAGGCATATATCTCACACTTTCGTTGTGTTTGGTTAATGCAGTCTCATGGTTCAGATCATTAACAAAAGCAAATCAACACCAGTACAAATTAACAAAGGAATTATTCAGCAGCCTTTTCCTCGCCCGCCGCCTGCTGCGTCTCTCTAGAGCTCTTCTAGCTTCTACGTGTTCGTTCGTGACTCCCTCTCTCCCGGAGCTGTCCCTTTCAGCACCACGATGTTGAGATCATTCGGAAGGGCGGTGCGGAAACTACGTGTTGCTGCGCAGCAACAGATAGAGCGCGGATGGCTCGAGATGAGAGGCAGGAATATACGCACGGAAGGAATTCCCTTGCTCAAAGAAAAGAAGCAGCCGGGGCGTGTGTTAGTATCCTCGGAGAACATGTACAACTGAGTGCGGCGTAACGAGCAGCTGATGAATGATTAAATTATATCACACGTCACTAGGCATCGGGTGTATGTGGAGGAGGAAGCGTCTTCTACAGAAAGAACATCGTGGTGACTGCCAGGAAACCCTTCCCTTTATCTCATCCAGCTGTATGCACAGCCCATCAGACAGAGGAAACGGCTAGAGTCAGGAGTCAAGCGACCGCGCTCTCCGGCATCACAACTTGCCCACGAGTTCTGAACGAATTTATATGTACCCATTGTGAAATGCCGCCAACTGAGTTAAGATTAAGATGCAGGGACGTTTTGTAGAGATCGCTGAATTGGTTCCACAGTAAAGTAAGTTTGCCTTAATAGCCTACATTTTAGCATAGCATACATGTGTAGAACGCTCTCTCCCGTGCGCGGGACTGGCTTCAGAAGGGATATAGATACGTGCATGCGCAGCGCAACAGGCTATACTTTGGTTTATCTCAAAGGTATTTTGCATGCGTTAAAATGCCTTTGTTTTAAAGCCAAGGCATAATTGAGTATTCATACCTGTGTGGGTGTGTGTGTGTGTGTGTGTGTGTGTGTGTGTGTGTGTGTGTACGTGCGCATGTGTGTGCGGGCGTGCGTGCGTGGGTGCGTGCACATGCCAGGGTCTGTTGGCTCTATAGCTATCTTTCCAGAAATGACTGGTCAAACCCTGGGGAAGTTGGATGGCGGGTCTTACACTGGGGGAGATGTCGCCATCCGCATCAACGTTGGCGGCTTCAAGAAGAGTCTTCTGTCCAACACACTGTCCCGCTTCCCGGAGACAAGACTGGCGCGCCTGCTCCTCTGTCATTCCAAAGAATCCATACTGGAGCTCTGCGACGACTACGATGACACAGAGAAGGAGTTTTACTTTGATAGGAACCCGGCACTATTCCCCTACGTGTTGAATTTCTACAACACAGGACGACTGCACGTCATGGCCGAGTTGTGTATCTTCTCATTCAGTCAGGAGATAGAGTACTGGGGCATCAACGAGTTCTTCATTGACTCGTGTTGCAGTAGCGCCTACCACTGCAGGAAGCTGGACCCAGACCGAGGAGAAGACTGGGAAGACCGGAGCGAAGCAGGGAGCACCACCTCGTCTTTTGACGAGCTGCTGGAGTTCTACAACGACGCCACCAAGTTTGATAAGCAGCCTTTAGGAAGTGCACGGAGGCGCATGTGGCTGATGCTGGATAACCCCGGGTACTCCGTCGTCAGCCGCATTATCAGCATCCTCTCTATTGTGGTTGTACTGGGCTCAATCGTCACTATGTGTATGAACAGCATGACAGAGTTCAGTTTACTGGACCAAGAGGGGCAACCCACTGAAGATCCCAGGTTCGAGACTGTGGAACATTTTGGCATCGGCTGGTTCACTTTCGAGCTGGTTGCCAGGTTCGTAGTGGCGCCGGACCTCCTCCATTTCTTCGAGCACCCGTTAAATATGATTGACCTGGTGTCCATACTTCCCTTTTACCTGACGCTCGTTATCAACCTGGTGGCGGAGAGCAGCCCCGCCCTGGTCAACCTGGGCCGGGTGGCACAAGTACTGCGGCTTATGAGAGTGTTCCGCATCCTGAAGCTCGCCCGTCACTCCACGGGGCTACGCTCCCTCGGCGCCACACTCAAGAACAGCTACAAGGAAGTGGGGTTGTTGCTTCTCTATCTAGCTGTCGGGGTGTCATTCTTCTCTGTGATGGCCTACACGGTAGAGAAGGAGGACAGTGACGATCTGTCCACTATACCCTCATGTTGGTGGTGGGCCACAGTGAGCATGACAACGGTTGGTTATGGAGACGTGGTGCCGATGTCCATTGCAGGAAAGCTGACGGCGTCAGCGTGCATCCTTGCCGGAATCTTAGTGGTTGTGCTTCCGATTACGCTCATTTTCAATAAGTTCTCCCTCTTCTACAAGAGACAGAAGCAACTGGAAATAGCAATGAGAAGCTGTGATTTCGATGAGGGGATAAAAGAAATGCCCTCAGTCAACCTAAGGAACTATTACGCACACAAAGTCAAATCACTCATGGTGAGCTTGTCAAACATGAGCCGCAGTTCGCCGAGTGAACACAGTCTTAATGAGTCAATACACTGAAGGACTTTTATGAAATCATTCAGAAGAAGGACAACTGCAGTAAACGAGAAAGGTTTTGTGAAAGTTAATAACATGTCGCTGCACACAGAGCTGTCCGTGGTGCTGAAATGTCATATTGAGAAACGGCACTGCAAGAGATAGAGAGAAGATTATTTATTGTTACATCCAATTAGGAGAGTCAGATTCTTGGATTTTGGTTCCTAGACATTACGGCAAGGAGAAAAAGAGCAAAAGTAGCAATAAAATAACAATAGAAATAACAGTGAAAATAGTACAAAAAATTATATACATTATACATTATTGCACAATGTAGGGTGCCTTCCTTTGGGTGCTGTGTCACTACATATCACACACACACACACACACACACACACACCTTGAGGCTGCGGTACAGTTTGACAGATGGTAGCAGGGTGAAAGAGTCTGTGTTTAGGGTGGCTGGCCTCTTTGATAATTACAGACACATTGTATATATCCTAGAGATGGAGGGACGCTGACACTGGGATGTCTGTACCACCCTCTGCATCACTTTGTGGTCGACTGCAGTGCCGTTCCCATGCGAGGCAGTGCTGCATCTAGCCATGCCAAACATTTTCAGCCGCCTAATATAAGGTGACATGGCCATTGTGCTCGACCCAGGTGAAGTCCTTGGTGAAGTAAACGCAGTGGAACTTAATTGTACCTGCTGACTCTCTCTGCACTGACCCATTGGTGATGAGGTCCAGCCACTCTCTTCCTACAGCATCAATCTTCGACATTGAGAAAGGTTGTTCTCAACTGTGTCAGGTTTCTTGACCTCTCTCCTATAGGCTATACTGTAGACCCTATTCCCCCGGAGTAGCTCAGTGCAATAATGTATCAATCTATGTGTAAATATCAATATGAAAGCAAACTAATTCATTCAATACTCTGATTGAAATATTACACTGTGCATTTTTAGGTTAATTCAGAATATAGGCCAACAATTCAGATAAGGAAATTGACTTTGGTTAAAAAAAAAAAAAAGAGGAAATATTGATGAAAAAGACAGAGGGTTCCATAGTTGTTTACAGTCGTGAGCTGTGGTGTGTCACACATTGATATAATCAAAGTGTAGTTTACCATTCAGCTGTACTTGTGATCAAATGTGCCTGGAATATCTTATCTTATCTCTTATGAAAGAGTTTGATGTATTGTTGTAGTGTTGCAACAAGTTGACTTCAGATGTGTAATGAAGCAAATTATATTAAAAAAATATCTATAATACTGCTTCATATTCTTACATGTAATCAGTGAGCTGTGCCTACATTGACATGTGTTACTTGTAAAGTAAAATGTGTATTATTGTAGGCCTGAGCCTTTTATATTGTGATAATAAAACATGCAATTGTTACCTTGAATGGAAAACAAAGCTTGTGAGATAGCAGATAGTAAATGCCACAATATCTAATTATATTTGACGGGTATAGAAACCACCACTCATGGCTGCCATGTTGAATAAATGTATATTCACCACGACAATTTGTTTTTCTTTTTAGTTACAGAACCATCATAATAGTCACGCAACTATTTGTTATCAGTCAGTACGCATTTTAACCATACTAAATGATGTTATAACAACATGCCTTATTATGGTTTAGGAAGATTATTAAAATGACATGCAAATAGTACATTTTATGCCAACGTCACTAATTTAAGCATATAACAAGAATCAAAGCTGAGCTACTTAAAAATGGTAAATGGTGCATTTATATAGCGTCTTTATCCAAGGCGCTTTACATAGATTGTGCATCAATTCACCCATTCACACCACACATTCATACACCGATGGCGGTGGAAACCATGCAAGGCACCAACCAGAACATCAGGAGCAATTTGGGGTTCAGTGTCTTGCTCAAGGACACTTCGACACCAACTCTGGGGGAGCCCGGGTTCGAACAGGCAACCTTGCGGTTACCATCCAGCCACTCTACCCCTGAGCCAACGCTCAGAAATAATACTATAACTTTCCCACTTTAACGACAACACAAACACAAACTGTTTTCCTGCTGTTGTTACAGCTTGTCTTTCCAACCAGCTCATCTCCATAGTAGCAAGAAACCAAGTCAGCTCCCTGTTCTCTGGGGTTTTGTACAACTTAGAAGGATAAAATAATCGACATTCTATCCATTTCCCCCCATCAAGTTTAGTTTTTGGTTTAGCTTTGTATCTTTCAACTCAATCTTGAAGTTGAAACCAGCTCAACTTGAATTTGTAGCTTTGTATCTTTAGACGCTGTTGTAGCATGCTACCAACGTCGTATGTACAGTATCTTTGTATCTTCATGTCGCTGCCTTACATTGAAAATGATTCTGAATGGTTGACTCTAGACTGTAGCTTTGTACTGTATCTGTCCGTGTGAATGCAGCATCAACGTGTTGAACTGAGTTGTTGTCCTTTTGTGCAATGGGCTGAATGCAAAGTCAGTAAAGGCCAGTGACCGTAAATGGCTATCAATGTATTCATGTATTTTTCAAAAATAATCGTGAAATATCAATGATCCGTTTTTGAGAACACTCATTCAAGCATGTAGCATGTCAAAAGTCAATGTTTTTTTTTAAATTCTAACACAGCATTGATCTTATGTTTGAAAATCAATTGTGTTTTTTTCTCATTCACAAAGGAAAGAAAAGGGGAATATGTCCTTTTAAAATAAAATAACAACACAAAAAAGTATTTTATTCAGACAGTTATGAATGAAAGCAAATAACTTGGTTTAGTCTATTAAGGTGTTCTTATCTAAAGAAAAAATATCCTGCCTGCACATTTCAGTGACCCGAACAGTCAAATGTTGAAATGGATGATTTGAAATTCAAATACAGGCTGGAGGGTTTGGTAAATGGACTGGAGTATTTCATATTCACCCATTCACGGACACATTCACACACCTGCATGCTCATTGGAAGCAGTTAGGGATTCAGTGTCTTGCTCAAGGACACTTTAACACGCAGCCAGGTGAAAGTTAGAGTGGGTAGAGAGGAGCCGTTTGGCACTGTTAGAACATTGTTGTCCATTGATTGGAAGGGTTAAATGCAGAGGAGAGTTATGTGCAAATACTGTATAATAATAATAATTATTATTATTACAACAACAATAATACTAATAATAAGGGTAATAGTAATATTAATTATAATAATTATTAATAATAATTATTATTATTATCATTAGGGTCAAAAGGTCATGTCTCACCTCTGGGGGAGAAATAATGAATAGTGAAATAGTGTTAGACCCTAAATCCAATATACTGAAAATCAAAAGTAGGAGTTTAAAAAAATCCCCAAAAGGTAGAAGAGGAATGTTACATAATGCAGCTTTAACATTAGGAATGTCACTGTGTACAATTGTGTGTGTATTTGGGTGGAAAACGTGCTGTATTGCAACATTGCTCTGTCTGGACTGGAGGACACAATGCAGGCACAGTTTATGATAGGCCAGGAGGCATTAATTATTTTAAGGTGTGTGAAACACTTTAATGATCACAAAGACCATTTTAAATAATACATCATCCAATGTATTATCCATGTGTTCATTTCTAATCGCCTAATGAGAAACTTGCATTTAGCTGGTTGTTTCCTAACAATTACCATTCGTGTGTATGTGTGCTCACTTGAAACTGTCTTTATACCTCAGAGACCAATTATAATCACATCCTGTTGTTGAAGCATGTCCATGGGGAACAGCCCCAAACACCAATTCTGCAAACTAGAAATAGAAACTAGAAAATGAATTGAATGTGACAGCAGGTGACATTTTACTATACTAACGATGGCATAATAAAAAAGACCAATAGATAATGGCTTGAATCTGAGAAAAACTACAACCAATGAGAACACTGTTGATGGTCTCATTATGTTGCACACGCGTTGGTGTTGGGTAACATCTGAGACAATGCACCAATCCCTAAGTGTACAATTCTTGTCAATTATTTTCAAGGACGATAATCACAAGGCAAGGGAAAAAATACTCCAGGTGTGGATGTATTGTGTGTGTGTGTGTGTGTGTGTGTGTGTGTGTGTGTGTGTGTGTGTGTGTGTGTGAGAGGGAGATTGAGATGTCTGGCCACTCTGCCCCCTCCCGAGCCATGATGCACCTTACATTAAGAATGATTTAGACTTTGTCTAAAATATCAGCTCTGCAAGCTCACAACACATTGCATACACAACACATAGTGAGCTTGTGGATACTAGGCTATTTTTGGTGCATGACACCGTCGTACGACCTAATGGACTGGTGATAAATGTCAAATAAAGGGCCCGTCCTGTCTCCTGTGTCTCTCCTCCTGGCACAGGAGGAGAGACACAGATGGTAGACGGACTCTCGAGTCATTAGTGGAAGGCAATGGCAAACATCTGCTTCCCTCCTTCACAGCAGTGATCAGCTTTAAAAACCCTTCCCTGCTTCACAGCAGTGACCAGCTTTAAAAAGAAAAATACACTCTTTTCTGTGTAGTGTGAAGGGAGCTGCTTCATTAGACTTGAATTGAGTCAAGTTAAATGCATATTTATCAGCAAGGAAATTGTAAGCATGGGGTGGGTGGGGCTGTGTGTGTGTGTGTGTGTGTGTGTGTGTGTGTGTGTGTGTGTGTGTGTGTGTGTTCGCGTGTGTGTGTCTCTATTGCTGAACCTATTGAAGAACAACAACACCCCAGGGCTGCTGTCTATACAAGACTGTCTGCATCACCACCCTCCTACAGCTGTAAAGCATGGACCACATACATCAAGTCCCTGGAGCACTTCCACATGGGATGCCCTACAGCGCATCCTGGGCCTCACCTGACATGATCGTGTGCCACATACTGAAATTCTTGCAAAGACCAACTGCAGGAGTATTGAGGCCACGATCGATCACCCACCACCAACACGCTTGGACACGTGATCCGGATGCCCCAAGAGTGCTGTATGGCATTGGCTAGTTACACTATAGCCTCGCGTAGCCAGCCTTCATCTGCCTTTGCAATGCATATTGCCCCAGACAGATTAAGTCTGGCCCCTCTCAATTGTGGGAGGACTTCACAGCCGAAATGGTGACAGCCAACCAGATTCGTCTGGAACCAGGCTATAACCAACCAGGGCCCAGTATTCAAATATGGTGCGGGACACTGCGAGAAAATCACCATATATACAGTTAATATGTGCGTGTGTGTTAGGTTGCACACACTGTTTTCGTGCTCAGACGCACCCACCCAGCCAGCCACCCACCCATACACATAGCTCCGTAAGGGAGTGGTCAAAAATCCAACACTGAGATAGACGAGACTATTAAAATATCCACGCAGTGATAATGTGATATTAGTATCGCTACGTGAGGCACCATGGTCGGCGCTTGGCAAGAGGGCCGAAGAAGAGGTACAAGGACCAGCTGAAGACCTCATTGACGAGGCTGCTGCTATTATTATTATACAGGCTGTAGGAGGACAGGACTGCCAGACGACAACAACAAAGACTCAGTAGGAACACACCCAATAATACTGCCACCACCACTACAACCTACACATGCTCTACCTAGAATAGAACATGTGGTTCCAGGATAGGACACTTTAGGTGTGTGTGTGTGTGTGTGTGTGTGTGTGTGTGTGTGTGTGTGTGTGTGTGTGTGTGTGTGACTTGTGTGTGTGACTTGTGTGTGTGTGTGTGGCAGACAGTGTGTTATGCTGAGCCTATTGAATCTTGCAGCAACATTCTCCAGTTTGTCTGTATTGGTGGTAAGCAAATGGAACAATGTTTTTGCACATAACCATCTGCTATACTATCCAATCTGCTTTAAATAGTGTGGGAAGATTGGATCTTGCTTTCTTGCGTGCATCATTTCTTTCTGCACCCCCCCCCCCCACCCCTTCCACCTCTTCCCACATCCATATACGTTCACATAAATAACTACATCATTATCTCATTATCTGAAGTGTTACATAGCTAATTATCACATATACTGAAGACACTGTACAAGTAATCATAATCACTCTATTTGTATAGCACCTTGCACACGTTCTTCAGCTCACACTTAAACTTTCCATCTGAGTCTGCTATATCTAATCTAATATAACTATAAATGCACCAAGTCTCTCTGTGTGTGTACGTACGTCTGCAGGGAGTGCAGTGCCTGGTGTTGAGTCGGTCGGACCCACGGTTGGCCAGAACCACCACAAAAGGCCTCTGCCCGGGCTCTGTCCATATATGGAGCTGGCCTGTTCTGACATCATTCTGACGTCTGCATAGACCCCATATTTGGGCATGCCTTACAAATAACTCCATATATGGACATAAAAGGGACACAGACAGTCTGTCGGATAGCCAGTTGTCCAGAACCAGCACAAAAGGCCTCTAGACAGGGACCCTGCCCAGGCTCCATATGGAGCTGGCCTGTTCTGACATCGCAAATATTAATTAATTTCCAACTTGCATCATTCCTAGTAGGCCAGTGCCCAATGGGTTCTGTCAATTCTGATGTTCTGTGGGAGAGTGTTACAGAGATATGGTGCATAAGAGCAGGTACACTAATTAAGAATGGATGATCTAAGTACTAAGGACAACGCTGAGGAAGGCCGACTATAGGCCGAAACTCATACGTATGTTGTCTGCTCGTCAGTAATCTGAGTTCCCAAACTCGTCAGAGGTAAATAATATCATGTGAAAAGGACATATTGAGTGCTGGCATTTTCTTCATTCTATCATCTATCATCGAGGATTTTTGTTGTGTGTTGTCTGCTTCGGCAGTACTTTTTCTTACCAGTCTATAATGTATAGCTAGCCCATCTATGTATGATGTGACTCAATAAAACATTTTGAAATACATTTGAAAATACGTGAAAAGATTTATGCTTGCCTTCCGGCAGCACGCATCAGAAATCTGACACTGATCAGTCCAGTGGTTTGTAAGTTGAACCCTGGACAGACAACCAAACACAGACTGAAAGACATGTACAGATTTAGGCTGTTTTGGAGATTAATAAAAATCAAATGCCCTGGATTCCTCCGGCTATGGCTTTCACAGAGGCATAACTACAGACTCTGGCAGAAACCTAGGGCATTATCTAGGAGGGTGATAGAGATACAAGAGTGAATAACTTTGATCTAAGCCTTTGATATTCCAAGCTTTGGAACTTCACGAAAAGAGGTTGTACAACAAAAAAAAAGTCAAAGAATGGAAAGGAAAATGCCACCGATTGTTGAAAGCCATAATTGGGAGTAGAGGCTTTAATGAGTGCAGCTGAACCGATCTATTACAGCCAGGTTTCTGTCATTAAAATTACGTTTATTTAGAGAGATAAAATCATAACCATCATTGTCAGTGACCTGATGTTCAAGTGTCATATTAATCCTCTAATCGTCACACATGGGAGTCGTTTGATTAAATTACTCTTAATGGTGGGTATTTTACAAGAAACAATGGTAGCAATCGGAAGCATAGTGAAAGGTAGATGTTGGCTTTGCATGCTGCGTTCATCTTTCAGACTCAGCATTTAGTCAGGTGTGTCATACTCTTTTAGTGCTCAATTACATCAGAGATACACATGCTAAATATTACCAGAATTCAGTCAAATGTATTCCTCTGTGTCAAAATATAAAATAACAACAACAAAGAAATCTTGGCCCGGATCACTGACGTAGTGGTCAGTCTATACTGTCCGGAAATAAAGGCACAAAAGACCAAAGAAAATCTAAAAAAGAAGAAAAACAAAATCTAATTCTTGAACATCATGGGAGTAACACTGAATTAAGAACTCTCATGATACTTATTTGATTTAAAATGTTTTATAAACAGACAATAGCATGAACTAAATGTTAATTATAATAATTGTGACCCAACACAACTAAAGATTAAGCTGCTGAGAGAAGATTTTGTAGAAAACATCCACTTGAAAATCAAAGAACTTCTGAATAATACTGCTATGTTATTGTTTGGACCGAACAAATGTCTTAGCAAAAGCAAACACATTGTCTAGTCACGTGGTCTAGTCACGTTGTCTAGTAGCAATGTAGTGGCGAGATTTTCATGATTGTCTGGCCTCTAAGCCAATGGGCTATTCGACCTATGGGAAATTTCGACCAATGGGAAATGTCTGGCAGAAGCCCTTGTTTTTTGCTTAAAGCCATCCAGCTGTGAAAAGAACATCTGGTCTGGAGCAGTAGCTCGACTGGGAATGGAGATTTCATTAAAGGGACACTTCACCCTTTTTGTAAAAAAATATATGTTAATGACGTTTAGAAAATTTAGAACACTTTCCTGGGAGTCATTATGTGTGTAATATGTGGTTTTAGATATTTTAGATTTTAGCAGTGAGCCCAGTCATCAACACTGGGCTCACTTCCTTCCTGGACTACAATTCCCATTATGCTTTGGTGCACTGTTCCTCCTTTCATTTATTTTTCAAACACAGTTCTAAGCCTAGAACGAAGCCTAAAATCCCCCTATGGGGATTTTAATGCAAATAAAAAAATACATGAACCTGTGGACTGGCGCCCTCTACTGAAAGTGACGTCAGACTTCGGTGCTCTATACAGTCTTGTTAGTTGAATACAATAACATAATATGCTTGTTAGTAATGGAATTTTATTTCACCGGAAGAAAAATACTTTTAGTTACTCCACTGCACCCTCTTGCCAAGAGAAAATCCCATAGACAAGATTTTTCCTTCCGGTGAAAAAGAAATCCTTAGGCATTAGGGCTATGGACCAGAGCTAGGGTGGCAGTGACTCAGGGGTTGAGTGGCTGGTAGAACAGCTGGATGGGAACCGTGAGGTTACCAGTTCGATCCTGGGCTCCCCCAGAGTTTGTGTCGAAGTGTCCTGGTGGCTTGCATGGTTTCCTCCGCCATCAGTGTGTGAATGGGTGAATATAATGCACAATCTACAGTATGTAAAGCGCCTTGGATAAAGGCCCTATATAAATGCGGCAATTGCACACAAACTTTTATTTGTAACTATACTCTTGCTCAATGTCGGATTTCCTATTCAGGACCACAGTTGTCTGCAGCCAAATCACCAGCCTTGACTAAAGCACTGATGCAGGACTGTTACTCAAAATCTTTCTGTTCTAAACCAGGGAAGGTTGCAACTTAAGGCGGACTGTTGAAGGATATGTTTATAGATGAGCATAATCCAATTGACTGGATATAAAGTTACAATTTGATTTGGTATAATGCGAAGGAATTAGCACCATTATTTCCCAAATGCATTTTTTCTTTCCTACAATATAAAAAAACATAATGTCAGTATAATAATGAGTATGTTTTACACTGAAAACATCATAGGCCTATCCATGGAGGAACATAACAGCGTAGTTTGTAATAATTTTAGCATTGTAGCTTCTCTTGTGTGGTTAATTGCCTTGGAAACCCATCTGGCGTTTGCATTGATTTCACTAGTTACAGCTTTCTCCGGGGGGACAGCATTGTCTAAATAAATGAAATGGTGATGGAAACAAACCAACTTCTTGGCTCTCTGCACCCAGCAGAGTGGCCTGGTGTTCTTTTCTTATAGTCAACTAATCTCAGGTGAGCTGTTAATTAGTTTGACGTAGTGGATGTACTCAAGAAAGACACAGGAGTGCAAAACATAGAGTATTAAAAGGATAGAGACTGAACCGTGTTGTTAGCCCCGCCCCCCCGCTATTCGTTTCAGTGGAAGTTTCTCAGTGGTGTTTTGAAGCACCCGGAAGAACGCTCTATTTCCGCATATTTTCGATTTCGAAAAAGCGCAAACGGGCGCTCAATGTTAAAGCCCAAATGCATGGGGTTTCCGCGTCATAAATCCACGGGTCCGCCTGCAGTCCCTCCTCTGACCAGTAGGGCCGAGTGCTTCAACGTTGGAGAACCTCACTGGGGACTTGGTGCAAAGTACCAACAAACTGGCCAGATGCATGGAGAACCGGGATGACTGGAACTTGGAAGCGAAGATGGAGGGCTCGTCTGAGGACTGAAGACGAGAGAGCTGAAGAGAGCTGAAGTAAAACTGAGAGTGATTGACAAATTGACAATCTTGTTAATTAATCACCACAGTTGTTGTTACTGCGCATGAAACTATTTAGGTGAGTCACTGCTGTATATGTGGGTGTAGCTGAAGCCTCATTATAAGCAGCATTGACTTTACCCCTCAGAGGAAAAGCGAATAATTTATAGCCACAAATGTAGCTTCTCCTGACAAAGTTACAGTCCTTAAGAGAGAAAGAAAGTTAAGTTAGAGAGGAGGTGTAGGTATGTAGAGGGCAAGATGTAGGAAGGGAAGGTAGGTGGAATATAATGGGTAGGGTGGCTGGAAAGAAGAGATAGGGTGAGACAGAGGAGGAAGAAAGACAGATTGGGACAGACACAAAGACAATTATAATGACTGTGATGAGAGTTGAGTGAGCAAAAAATATTCTTCAACTCCACTACTGGGATATAACTCCTCTGGGAGCTTTTCTAAATGGAACCTGGATGATTCAGCAATCCAAGATGAGAGAGAAGGATGGTGCCCCTGGTTCTTCATTTTCCCACTGGAGGCACCGGATTTGGATCTGAGAACCCAAGATTAATGAAAAAATAGGCAGAACATTTCCCCTTTTTAACAAGCATTAACCGATACAGCCAGTTGTCTGCTAATGTGAGTGTAGCAGTGTATTTATATTGGGCCTAATTACTATTATTATTTTTTCCCCTAGAGGCAACACCAAGAGTTGTTAAAGCGTGAAATAGAGTGTGACTTTATTTGTGTTATTCATGCCCATGCTGGGGTCACAGTGGGTATAAACATATCATTTTAATAGTTTTCCTGCATGTCGGCAAGGTTCCCAGCTATAAGTACTGTCACATCAAGTTTGAATGTCTAGTGAGAACCTTGAAGTGGGATATGGAGTCAGGGAAGGAAAGACGGAGAGACATTTGCTCACCCCAGACACGCAGTACTAATCTGTTAGTCTAGCCTGCATGTCAACTTCAATTGGGAAGAAATCCCAAGCAGCACTCTCATTGCACTCCACATACTGTAGCTATGTGTATAGTGTGTCTCTGTTTATCTGCTCGTGTGTGTGTGTGTGTGTGTGTGTGTGTGTGTGTGTGTGTGTGCGTGCGTGCGTGCGTGCGTGTGTGTGTGTGTGTGTGTGTGTGTGCGTGCGTGCGTGCACATCCGCGTGCGTGTTCTGTTATTAAACGTGCATGTTTTTCTTTCCAATGAGGTGTCTATCATGAGCAGTCATCTGAATTCAAGTCACATCAACAGTATGTGTGCAGCCATGTAGCCTACTAATGCAGAATTTATACTCTCATACAAACGTATACCCAATGTACAAGCTCACAACGTGGTGCATTGCTTGATAAGTAAAGTATATTGTGTAGATTGCCTATTTATGGCGTGACACCATCGCACAATTTAGTATAACTAGACCTGTACGTGCCCATCGGCCTACTTGAGGAACCTAATAATACCCGTTGTCAACTTGTCATAGCACCCGTTTTAATCTATCTCTGTATCTGTCTGTCTGCCTGTGGGGTTGCCATGGCAATCAATTGGCTGAAATTGCACATGTGAGGGGACTTTGGCTCATTAAGTCCACTGGCAGAGCCTGACCAGAGCCTTTTGTAGTGTTTCTGGAGAACCGTGGGTCCGACCGACTCGATACCGGGCACTGTCCTCCCTGCAGAGGTGTGGAACGTGTGTGTCGAAGTCGGTGGGGCAAACGGTTTTCGAGTTGCGTGCATTACAACCGTACATGCGTGCCGTACACACACGCAGACAGAGACGTGGCGCATTTATAGTAGGATAAGGCTTAAGTGGATGCATAATAGCCCATGGCATTAGGGCTTATGGAGAGTCCAGTTGAGTGACTGAAACGTTACAACAACAGGACTTCATCGAAGGGGAACTTCCAACAGTGTTTTACAAGGCAACCATCATGCTACAGTACTTGTTCACAGCCCAGGCACCAAAGAATTAAGCAAGTGACATTCACACACAAAAGGAGATTGTGGAGAATCTCTGCTGGAGAAATGTCATGCCAATATCACTCCAGAAAATGTCTGAATTCCAATGCCTTTCTCTCACTGTGGATCGCAGACATCATTCAGAAGAACTCATTATTCTTTCATGGGAGACTATGGACATGCATAGCGCAAAACCTCCTATCTGCAAATTTCATGATTTGACTTTGGATGAGCTGACAACAGGCTATGATGCACATGATCAAGATAGTCCCGCCCCTCATTTGGTCCGAAAAGTCATAAAACCCCCTATCATGTTTATATGCCATTGCCATTCATTGGTAAGATTTTGAAGCTCAAAACCTCCTATCTGCACTGCACCATAACTATAGTTGAGCAGTTGATACGTGGGATATCAATCTGACCACTCACCCAAAGGGGAATCTCCCTGGCCGAGGGGAAGATTAAGCTTCTGGGCTAAAGACACAGCTACTCTGCAACATTCACCTCACTTTACCCTCTGCCTATCAGGAAACCTGATACGGGTCATGGCACCAACGTAACCCGCTGATTACATTGGTGCCATGACCCGTGACCCCTGGTCTCCTGCAAACATCTACTGCTCACCCATCCAGTGTGTGCGTTTGGGCTTCAGCCTTGGATCAAGATTCTCATTGGGCATAATGACAGTCTTGTATCATAACATTAGCTCAATGTTGTGCATGTGCATGTGCATGTGCATGTGCATGTGCATGTGCATGTGCATGTGCATGTGCATGTGCATGTGCATGTGCATGTGCATGTGCATGTGCATGTGCACACACGCACAATACACTTTCGTCTAATTCTGCGATGCAGTATAGGCACTCTCCTGTATACGTATGTATCCTATTTTAAGTTAATGAAGTAGGCTTGAAACAGTTCTGGATTCAGTGGATTGAGATGGATGATGTCTGTTTTTTCTTGTGTCTTTTTTTTAAAACACACTCCAGCGTGGACACTAACCAAAGCTTCATTTATTCATGAATCCAATTCCAATTCAGGGACCTATTTCCTTTCCCATCTGGTGAAGGCGATGGATTCTAACCACAACAAAGAGAAGGTGTCTGACAAGGTGTGCAGTTAATGTCATTCTGTCACTGTTGATAAGGTGTGTGCTGTGCCAAAGGCTCATCTTCCCCCATGGACCAGATAGGATAGGAAAGGAGGAGGAAGAATAAATCTGAAGGGTGTCTCTTTTTCTGTCAATCAATCTCCTTTCTCTTCTTTATAGTATCTCACTCGTGGACGCATAATGACATATGGCTTGTTTATCTTTCTCTTCTCTGGATCAGGATCTTTTCCTCCTCTCTGTCTTTCTTGTCTCTCTGCTTCTGTCAACAAGGCTCTCCTCTTCACCCTTTATTCTCCTTTTTATGATCCAAATAACAAAGAATTGTAAAATTGGAAATAATTTGTGGATCATGGTAAATTCAGGGGTTGAAAGTTGGGGTACATTTACAACCTATATAACCTACTAGGGGGTTTTCATGATTCTGAATCCATTGCACGCATTAGTTTGGCAAGAAAAACACTCCTTGGGCTAAAAATGGCCATAGCCGGCATCACAAATGTGATGAGGTCAATGTCATCACATTTGGGCACATTTTTGGGCAATTGGCTGTGGCCTAATTTAGCCCAAAGAGTGTTTTTCGTGCAAAACTAATGCTTGGAATCGGTTCAGAATCATGAAAACCCCCTAGTTTGACACGTCACATGCAACTTAAGCATAATGAAAATTGGAAAAATTTGCCTTATATAGGATTGTGTTTCTTAATGGTACCCCAACTTTCAACCCATGAATTTACCATGATCCACTCATTTTTAATTGACATTTTTTATGTTATTTGGATGACCCTAACGATCATAAAAAAAACCTTTTGGTTCAAACCTTAGATTGACTGGCCTATTAGATGTGGGTCACCACAGCATTGTGCTTCTGTTTGTCAGCTGAAAAACAAGTATGCAGCTGTCACAGCCGATAAAGAAAAGAAATGTTAGGACCATACTATTTAAATGTATATAATTAGGGATACGTTTAGAGTCAATGCCTTGAGTAATCTACTTCACGATGAGTTCCCTCAAGCCATACAAATAGAGCTGTGATTAAAGTCTTCAGGAAATACAGATGACATTGAAGGAATGCAAGGAAGAAAAACAATGGCCTAATCCAAAGTAGGCCTATTGCCTGCCAGGGGTTATACTCCCAAGTTAATTGCATCTACAGTCTAGCCATAAAGTCCCTGACATTGTGCGATCAATACTTAGGAGGATTGTGACTGTCGCTAATTAATCAATTAGATGAATCATTACATTAATTCATTACATTACATAAACTATCAGGAGAGAGGGTTGTAAGAAATAGTGTACGTTTAAAGAATCTGAGGTAGAGTGTAGTTGGAAAAGTGTGCTCAGTCAAATGAAAACGTAATTGGCCACATAGAATAAGCAACAGGGGGTATTTCAGTCAAATGAGCAAGGACTTGCTTTCAGAGCTGCTTTCATAGTAAATATTTTGGATACATGTCTTGAAAACCAATAAAATTTTTAAGTTATAAAAAAAAATATTTGGGATACTTGGAGGATATTGGATGAGTGATGCTCTCTTCATTGCAATTGAAAGAATGATCTTTATTTGAATTGGTTTGTATATGCATTACTCTTACATGAATAATCATCCAGGAAGGCAAAACTGTGTGTTATGTATTGTTGTTGTTGTATATTTATTGTTGGTGTCTTGTCATGTTGTTTAGTTTTTAGTTTTTAAGTGGTGCAACCACTTCTACATCCAGCTTTGTCCACCTGTGTACCTGTGTACCTGTGTACCTGTGTGTGTTTTTGAGCCTGAGTATATTACTTATTTATACCAGAAGGGGGCGCCAGAAACAGAAAGAGGGGTAGTGCTGTGTCTCTAATGAGAGAGAGAGAGAGAGAGAGAGAGAGGGGGGGGGGGGGAATTGCACCACTTGGTTCACACAGGTGTGATTTTTTTTTTAAAGACCGCAATGGAAATAAGCCCAATAAACAACAACATCTAAAGGCATCCTCGGTGATGCATTGACTGTAGGTCGGAAAATGTGCTCTTTTTGTCACCAAATAAAATCAGTCAATCAATCAGTCTAAAAGTCTTTAATCAAAATGTACAGTCAATCTTTGCAGGTCCTGTATTTCTGAAGACTGACCGATACATAGACACAATCAATGTTTACATGCTGATGGGTGCTTATACAGTACTGTATGACCGGTGCTGTTTATAATTATGACATGACATAGATGACATAGATAATTCAGTGCCATCTCATTTGCATTCAGTGTATTTCGAACACAGTTAGTGTGAGTGAGATTTTGGATGCTGTGCTTTTGTTTAAGTACAATAACGTTGTTTGTTTCTGTTGCAATAAATAAGCCTCTGCTTCAGCCTACATACTTTTCATGTGCCACTAGTTATTAATGGACTTTACTGTATGTATGAATGTCTTATTATCTTGTATGCTTTTCACAGTATACAGGCAGGCACTGCTATAGTTAAATTAAAAACAAACCTCCAAACACACACACACACACACACACACACACACACACACACACACACACACACACACACAAACGCACTCCTCATTAATGCAGAAAACGACAAGCTATTCATCACAGAGGGTCGATGCAGATCTAAAGAACTAGCGACCTAAAAATGACAGGCTTTTTCGTTGCTCTGACATGGCTATCGATGTGCTGTCTTGATCTGCTTGCATGAAGAATATTGATGTGTGCCTGGTGCCTCTCTCTAATGGGCTGCTCAGATATCAGGAGCAAGGGCTCCATGCGTGGTGATTGATTGGCGGTTCCAGCAGCCTGCCTCTGGATGCTCAGTGTTTGCTCAGGCCATGCATGAGTCACAGGCCTTATTGTCACACACACACTCCACCACATGCTGCTGAAACATCAGCCAAATTGGCTGTTTTTCCACAGAGGAGTGTTCTCTGATCCCCGCGCAGTGTTAGTGCTCACTGCTGGGTGGCGGTGCTTGTCTTTTTATTTGACCTGGACTTAAAGTTTACAACTTAATGAGCAGGTTGCATGACCCAAGGGCCCACTAAACCCAGGCCACTACATCAACGTTGTCTATGTTTCCAGCACTGAGCTTGGGTCTAAAAAGGCCCATACTATGGTGGATTAAATGTGCAAAGTTTTTAGCTCTGAGATAACAAACCAGACTTCTGACTGTCTGGACTGGCTACATAAGGATACGATGGTCTCGAACAACGTGTGTGTGTGTGTGTGTGTGTGTGTGTGTGTGTGTGTGTGTGTGTGTGTGTGTGTGTGTGTGTGTGTGTGTGTGTGTGTGTGTGTGTGTGTGTGTGTGTGTGTGTGTGTGTGTGTGTGTGTGTGTGTGTGTGTGTGTGTGTGTGTGTGTGTGTGTGTGTGTGTGTGTGTGTGTGTCTCTCTCTCTCGTTTATGACTTGAATGTGAAACCTTTGGCCCCTTGATCTGCTGTTAGCTCCAATATCAGTCCAAAAATGAAGTCCAATACCAAAAATGAAATGCACAGACTCTGTGCCATGCCTAATCTATCGCTCTAGGCCTGCTGTGGCCAAGAAAGAGATGCTCAGAGTTCACTGCTCACAACATCTCATGTACTGTATGTGGTCATTTTAGGAAGGGGAGGGATAGAGTATATCTGTATGATGATGATTCTCCAGAGAGTGAAGCAGTTATAAGTAAGGTTGTTAAAGACTGACATCAAAGACAAGGAAATGCCTTGGGAAGATGAAGGAAGGAGCCATCACAAGCACAGCATGGTTTTGACTTTGAGAGGGGTGTGTGTGTGTGTGTGTGTGTGTGTGTGTGTGTGTGTGTGTGTGTGTGTGTGTGTGTGTGTGTGTGTGTGTGTGTGTGTGTGTGTGTGTGTGTGTGTGTGTGTGTGTGTGTGTGTGTGTGTGTGTGTGTGTGTGTGTGTGTGTGTGTGTGTGTGTGTGTGTGTGTGTGTGTGTGTGTGTGTGTGTGCGTGCGTGCGTGCGTGTAAGTGTGGGAGCAGTGAGGCACTTAATCAGCCACCTCTCTTGTCTCCGGGGCAGATATACTGTGTAGTCTCTCCAATGGGAGCGACACATAGTCAGCTCTAGAGTACTACTACTACTGCTGAAAATTATAAACAGTGTCTTGATTACGTTTTCATCAAAAACAATAGACCCCCTTCAAAATAGAAATAAGCAGTCTGTGGCCCCTAATGTCAAAGCAATAGAGGCTATGCCTATGCGCATGTTTGAATGTATGGGCTGTCAAGGCCAGAAAGTAGTTTTTTGCCACTCAGTAGGCGTTCCCGCATAACTTCCAGGTATGATGATGATGACAAGTACATATCCTCTGTTAAAGACGGGCATTTTATTTTGTAGTTTCACTCGGAAAATGGAAAGCTGTGTGTTTTTTAACAAATCAGAACGTTGCATCCCTCCAGGGTATCAATCAATCAATCTTTATTTATATAGCACGTATAAAACAACCGAAGTTGACCAAAGTGCTTCACAACAAAAGACAACAAACAAATTAAAATACTATACAGTGCCTAAAAAGGTTATGGGAGGGTATGGGAGGTAGATTCACTACATGTGCGATGCATGCACGTTAATGGCATTTAATGTTTGTGTATAGGGACAAGATGACATACATTTCCCCTTCATTGTCAATGGCATTTTTAAAACAAACATTGAACTAAAAACAGGTAGAGAAAGCACTATACCTATAGGCACTGGGAAGAGGCTGCAGATACAGTAAACAGTATAGCAGTCGAGTTGTGATTCACAAGCATAAACAGAGTTTAGCGTTCAGGGAGTTTAGCATTGTTATTTAAAAATCACACCCCCCCCCCTCCCCCCCTCTCTCTCTCTCTCTCTCTCTCTCTCTCTATCTCTCTCTCTCTCTCTCTCTCTCTCTCTCTCTCTCTCTCGCATTAGCAGGCAACAGTGCAGCACTATCTCTCTCTGTTTCTGGCGCAACAGCGCCCCTACTGGTACTCGTCACTAGTCACATAGGTTAACGTCACGGACATTGCTTTTCCTTGGAGTGGTTGCACCACTCAAAAATACATCCTCCTCAGTGCAGAAAAATACAATTTGACTATTTCATCATGGTATGGGAATTAATTCAGAAACTGGAGTACATGAACGCTTTAAGGATAGGTTGTTTGCACACCTGTGATAGGTGCATAGGAGAGTGCCTGGAAATACACAACAGACTCCCAGGGCCGGGCACACCAATTAAAAGATTAGAAAAAAGAATCCAAATTTCAGTTCCAAAACAATTGCCACCCAAAATGCTTAAAACATTGCTGATATATTGAAAATAAGCGGGAGGAATGGTGAAATTAATAATGATGAAATTAAATTGAAATGGATGCAAAAAGGTGAGATTGATTTGGGTGGCAATTTAAGCTCTTGCGTATTATAATTATAATGACAAAGAGACCAAAATGGACGTGTGAATTATAAGGGTGGTAAAGCATGCTCTAGATATAACTGAGTCCATTAAGTAAATTCATTATTTAAACTACCAAAAAAGTAATTCAACAGAATCTGACATTGAGGGGAAATGAGATGGACGTTACATGGCTGGAAGAATGGAGAGATGGAAAAATAAATGGAGGACTGAGGGGGTGGCAGCAGTATGCTCGTACACAGTCAGTGTTGTCTGTCTGGATGAGTCACTCCATTCCATGTTTCCAAACAAATTAGAGCGATAACAGACACTGCAGGAGAACAGCTTGATGAAATCTTAGGGATCAATATTCCCATTAAACCCTGGGGGTGTCCTGCCTATTACCACCTCTGCCCATCTGTCCTCCCTGCTTGACCAAATTCTGACCATATATATCTTTTTATAAATGTTTTTATTGAGATTTTCACTGAAAGATATCCCAGGATCAGGTAGACACAGTAATAGTCATGATCACAGATCATATTCCTTGGGTAATAATAATATGACGTAATATGAAGTAAGTGTCATGGTCTACAGACTTGTCACACACCTGTTCCCACTCCCTCTTCAGCCCAACAGTGCCATGCCCATTCCACACCTGTGAATATTCCTGCAATTACCCTGCTCCCTATAAGACTGGACTCATTCCACAAACACACTGTCAGAACATACATCCTTGTCCCACACACACATGGATACAGGTCCGCAATGCCCTACACCGAAACGAGAGAACCCTTTGACTTACTGTTGCTGTCTAAACAATTATGGAATGACTATTTGCATTTATTAATCGTACAATAGAATTCCAAATATTATACCAGAACTGTCTTTTTAGGGGTGCACAGTGCACACTGTTCACTCTGTTGGACACTTTGAGCCCAAACATATCTCAAAAACCACTGGACCACGTGCCATGGAATTTGCTGTGCACCTTTATGATCCCTATTGATTTTGGCGTCCTCTTAGCCTTTCCTGTTGCACCAGCCCTCTTTGAAGGGCATTCTAATGCTTTGGACAATAACTGATTTATAAAAAATACATGTAGTGACCTTATTTGAAACATGGTCCCATGAGTTAGTATGACAAAATGTACAGACCATGCATTATTATAATATCTTAAAATAAAATAAGGTTTTGGGTACTTTAAAGTAAACCAGAGTTGGTGGTATTTGTTGTTTGTACAGTATTGGTAGGTCTGCTTATAAAGTTGGAACAATAGCTAACCTTCCTAACCTCTCCAGTCTCATTTTGGCTCTATGGGTTCCCAAACCAAACTGTTATGCATGGCTGATGTTATGATGGATTGGATGATTGCTGCTGTGTAGAATGAAACAAGCAGCTGTTCTCTCTCTCTAGTTTGTCCTCCAGCGGTGTTTCCAGTCACCTCAATCCTTCACGCATCTGGCTAGCTCGCCAATACTTATTTCTTTTTAAAGGGGAGCTTTGTGCTTTTATTACTACAGTGGAAAGAGACAGGAAACGGGGAGAGATTGACATGCGGCAAATATGGGTTTTGGAATTGAACCCATGACACGTTGTCGCACAGCAAAGCCTATGTGGTATACACTAGGGCTTTAAGCAACTAGTCGACTATTTTTCCCCGTCTTAACTCCACGGGTCCGCCTGCAGTCCCACCTCTTACCACTAGAAAATAAATACACTATGGGGGCACACATCATGGAATACTGTAGTTATAATATGTTGTATCTGGCACACGTAGCTGACGGCTAGTAGGCATAGTTGTAGAACTTTTTGTTCTGATGAGTATGCCCTATCATACTACTGCAGAAGTTTCTTGCAATAACCGTATCTTGAAAGTAATAACTTTTTGCAGTGATGGCAAAGATCTTATCTGAGAGACTGTTCTTATGCAATACCCAACCTTTCACACGTAAATTCCATAATACACACAATGATAGTTGTGCCTTAAACAAGGTGGAAATGGTGTCAAAAGTATCCGAATACCATCTATGATGGGTTGTGAAGCTCGTAGATCTGCTATTTTTGGTGTGCTACTTTGTCGTACAACAGAACATCGTTTAGACTTAACACTGAAAGTCTTGATTGACAAGATGACACATTACAATACTTACAGTGCAATGAGTCTTGCGTGAACCTAAATTTGCATTACTTAGTATTCAATTAATTAGTTTAGCTATACAGTACAGTAATTAATTTAGTCTATAGCTTTCACCGGACTCACTGGAGCTTTTTGTTGAAACTATTGAAGATTTCCCCCAGCTGTCAGAATAATTGCCATGAAACTGCTGAAACGTACTGCTGTGCACGATGTACTTGATCTGTTACAATACTTTAGCCAATTACTCGCAGCACAACTGTTGACCAAAGAGCTTACTTGCTATGAAGTTGTTTTTTTTTCATAGATCTCTCCCTATAGGAAAAGGCAAGGTTATTTGTATGAACCCTATAGTGTCCCTACTCCATATTCTGGGGCAAATTGATTTGGTGTAGAGAGGAAAAGGAGCGAACCAAGTAAAAAGCCCAGGGTGATACCGGGCAAGATGATTTTAAAGAGCTCTACACTAAATAAAAATCAAGCAGAAAAGTATAAGAGGATAAGATGACAGTGCTGAAGAAATTATTTAAAGAATTCTGAAAAAGAAAACAGTTCTATCCCAATCCACCACCTCTCACTTTCAATTATGATGGAATATCGAAAAACCTTGCCTTGGTCCTGCCGCAGCCCTATCCCTCAACAGGGATTATCCATAGGCAAATGATGGTGTATGTATATGATGATGCTGAATATGAGCCCCAGAGGAAATTAAAAGAAGGAGAGATATTAGAAGGAGACGCTTACAATTCATAGTCATCAGTCCTGCTATACAGTGAGTATACAGTACTATGAGCCATCCCGCAATACCCAGTTGAGGAGAAGTTATTATACCATGTGCTCTGTTCCCTAGGAAACAGCTTCCCGTTCCAGTGCAGGGCAAAATCTGTCTGGCCTATTAGAAATATGTGATAAAGGCCCAGTCAATCACTGATAACACCCAATCTTGTGCTGTCACTTCATGTCATTCAACCAGAGACAGCAAAAGCTTCTATACAGTATATTTTTCATGTTTCAAACCTTATGCCAATCATACCTAAAAAAAGATCCGGTTGGCTGACTTCCAATTTTGAGCAACTCAACTCTCAACTGAAGGATGCCGTGGATCTCTTTGGATTTAAAGGGATAGTTCACCCAAAAGAATATCTTATTTTCTATCGATTGCTCACCCCATGGTGAATTGAATTAATGGATATCTTTTTGTTTTTGTCACATTTCTACGTCAATAGTTTGAGCAGTTCCCTATAGAGACACAAAGAGCCTAGCATTTTTGTATTATTATTAATTTTTATCCCACGATTTTGCAACCCATTTTTTTCACCCAGTGTCAATTATCTAATGTAATCCTGGGCGCTACACTTCCTCTGCCAACCTGGGGGGGCAGCGGACTGACCTCATGTTTCCTTCTATGCACGAGGAGTCCAAGCTGCATCTTTTCACCCAACAGGGGAGAGTTTCCGCGGCCGGACGTAGCGCGTGGAAGGAACACGTTATTCCGACCAGTTCCTTTCCCCGAGCCTACTGTATTCCCTATGGAGACCTCAAATGATTGGCTTATATAGGAATGCGACAAAAACAATGAATTCAAATCTCCATGGGGTGAGCAATAAGAGGAAGAAAAATCAGAGCCCCCTCAAACTCAGACTTTGGATTACATTTCTGCCAATAAAGTACAGTATTAAATCAATCAATCAACATACATGCACACATTGCTGCGTGTAGGAGTGGCTAGCACCACTAAAACAAAAGTCATTTTGGGGGTGAACTATCCCTTGTCAAGTCTTGAAAGGGTGTTTGGTGATTCAACAGAGAAAGTAGTTATTTAAACTGTCACCTACTGTAGTGTATGACAACCTACTCTTATTAATGGCTGAAAGGTCATTGTCAAGTTGCCATACACCTGCAGTTCCTGGAAAATTGTATCTTTTCAGGTTATTCCCCAACTGTAGTATAACACACACAATCTACTGTTGATGTGTTTAAAGCTCTTCCGTTCCTACATTATTTTTCTATATACCCTCTACCTCTCACGCTGTGAGGGATAGGCTACTTCATGAAATCCATTCCCACCAGTACTAGTTGGGTCTAATCGAAAATATAGATGTGCGACTAGAATAAAAAGACTAAGTAAGACAGAGAAGCAGATAGACAATGGGAAACAGAAAAAGGTAGAATAGAGAGGGAGAGAGAGTGAGAAGGGGGGGGGTACAAAAATCAATATTGAAAGGATGGAGTTTGAATTCACAGGTAATGGGCTGACCTTGAAAGGAGCCATTCATCACTGGCCTCTACACTTTAAAATGTTGAATGTTAATTTTACTCATGGCACCTTTACAGGTCTTTTACAAGTACGTTGTTTACATTCAGAGTTAAATGAACACTTTGCATTTTACTGTGTTGTCTTTACGCGGAGCCTGCCATGACAACAATAAAGAACCTTGAATAAACAAGGACGCAGCCATTGTGCCAGTATGTGTTGCATCTTCCTATATACTCCAATGCATTCATTACAAGTGGATTTTTAAGCAGAAACCCCCTGATTGCCTGAAATTTCATCAGAAAACCAATTTTGTGAAACAACAAAACTCAAATAACCGTTTAAAGTGCCAGAGGCTGGTGCAGATGATCAGCATTTAGAGTGTCTAGCCTTGCCAACCCTGGGGACACCTTGAGGGCTTATGCTGGTGTGAGAGAATTTATCAGAATGAAAATCCTTTAATACCACAAGAACACTGTGATGGAATACAGCCCAGCCTTGCCTCGCCTGTCCACCCACAGAGCTGTTTTGTAACACCAGAGTGAACTGAGGGTCACTTATAAAGTTATAACATAACTCCAAACCTTTCACCAAAACATCTGAAAGAAGCATCATCACCTATGCTTTGTTTTTTAACAGAAAATATCAGTTAATCACTTTAACTATGTACTTTCTTGACCGGAATCCCTTCCTTTTTTCCCCAATAGACCAAATATCTTTGTGACGCGTTGTGAGCTTTTAGATCTGCTATTTTATTAACGCCCCCCAACCCCCAGCATAGGGATGCTAGGATAAAATGCTCTTAGTTCAGTGCTGTAAATGGGTGTAAAGGGGATAAAATGCTCTTAGTTCAGTGCTGTAAATGGGTGTAAAGGGGATAAAATGCTCTTAGTTCAGTGTTGTAAATGGGTGTAAATGTGTGTAAATGGGTGTAAAGGGGGCAATTGTGTTGAGAATGGACTCTTGTGTCATCATGGGCTTACTCTTCAGAATCTACTTGATAAATACTGTAATGTCTTACCGTACCTGTACTAATACGTATAATATTGCTGCATGCAGGGTGTCCTGATCAAATATAAATTCCAACAATATGCCTGCTATCAAAACCAGTGGCTTGGTGATTATGGTTATGCTATGCGACTGTTAAGATGATTTTGAGATATTCGGTTCATGTGGTTAAGGATTCAGCAACTCCACATTTACACAGTGGTGTAAAGGTGGAGTTGATGTTAAATGTTATTGAATGGTCCCATCCATTCACTTTAACCACTAATAGCCAATCTTCATGGTAGATTTTGCAGCCTTAGTGTGGGCTCAGTCTTACTAACTGAGGATACTTGGCTGTGACACCTTGTACAATAGGAGGAAAATGATTATCTGTGTTACGCCATTGTGCTTCAACTGCCACTAAAGTAATTCTATTTATGTATAAGGACGTTCAGGTCTTCAGTTCAGAATGGCGTGTGTGTGTGTGTGTGTGTGTGTGTGTGTGTGTGTGTGTAGCACTTGCTCTAGCCTCGACGACGTTACAGGTGTATGCAAATTAAGGCTCAACTTATGTAACTTAAATAGCATGTATATGTAGACATAGCACTCTATAGTGTTAGGTTTTTACGAACGTATGTATGATTCTTAATGAGTATTTCTTATGTATTTGATCATGTTTTGTTCTTGCTTACTGTAAATGCCTAAATTGTAAATTGGACAAGAACCTGTTTCTGTGTGTGCGTGTGCGTGCGAGTGCAGACATAAGTGTGGGTGGCCCAGCGGCAGCGGATGAATGGTAGCATGGATTGTCTTCTGCTTAATCAACTGTGCCTTGATCGCTCAAATTCACTGTCACGGCCTTACAGATGTCCTTTGCATAAAGTGCTGTGGATCACTCTAGTCTTCATTTCTCAAAATACATCTTCTGCTTTCTCTCACTCTCTCTCTCACTCTCTCCCTTAAGCTCGTTTTATACTCATACATCGGTGTCACGTACAGAAAATAGCTTCTAGATCAGCTATTTTGGTGCCCATTGTATAGGCATTACTCTTTCTCTCCCTCAGTACTCTGTATGTTGGTGTCATCCAGCTCCCATTAATCCCAGTATCACCAATACCTCTTTCGTCATTCTCTTACACTGTCCTCCCTCTCTTTCCCTCTCCTCCTCTTTTGTTCCTCTCTCTTACTCCCCTCCTATCCACCTCTTTCAGGCTCTCCGTCTCTCTTGAAGATGAGATGATAGTGCTGATAATTAGTGTGTGAGAGAGAGAGGGAGGGATAGTATGTAAGGGCTGAAGCAATGAGAGCGCGTGCTTAAGAGTAGACCAAAGATAATGAAGGGATCTGAGGTGAGAGTGTTGCTGGGCAGTGGGCACAGCTCCTTTGAACTCCCTGAAGTTGGCGTGGAGATGAAAGACCTACTACAAATAAGAGTCAAGAGAGAGGAATCCGTTGCTCCTTCAAAAGACATCTATTATGTGCAGGCAGTCCTTATCCATGACAAACGCACTCATCTCATTTACACAGAGATAGAGTCTACTCGCTTGCTATTAAGTTATCAACCATTAATACTGCAAATCTCGCTCCTGAACCACATTAAGCAGAACCAACTCCACTAGCTCCAACTTGATCTCTTTCTGTGCCAGAAAATAGGCAGCAGCCGCCCACCCACGCAACATTCTTAAATTCATTGCCAGAGCTACTAGAGAAAGCAAGTAATGTGCTGGGGGAAATGTTCCCAGAAAAAGCACTTTATATATTATTATGATATCTGACCATATCTGCTGATAATGCTACCTCTGGATCATAATGTGCAGTAGGGGTTGAATGACATAGTGATCCAGCTTTTTAATTAATATTTGAGAGTAGAAAAGACCACATTCATTGGAAATATAGAGAAAAATAGAGACAGACGGATGCCTCTCTGTTGGCGATCATTGCTGCAAGTTCCATCTCTGTTTTATTCTCTCAGCTTCGTTTCCCTCTCTGTTGGCGGTCATGGCAGCCAGTTCCCACCTGATGTCTTGTGTAAGTCCTGCCTGCTCCAGATCGCACTGAATAACCGCTAGCTTGCATAACGTCTTCAGACGAGGACTTAAGTCTAAGAAGAATATGTCATCGATCCCGGTCTTGATCACGCCGTGTGTGTAAAATGTTACATGACCTGGCATGAGGACGATACGATCTCCCAGCATGCAATTGTACATCATAATCACGCTTTCTCCAGTCGTGCAACAGCGCGGTCCATCCACTGGCCAACGTGGGCCTTTCCACAAGGGAGTAACCTTCTTCCAGGAGAAGGTTTCAATCACAGTTCTTATATGAGGCAATCTAAAATCCCCCTATGGGGATTACAATTCAAATAAAAAGTACATTAACCCGGGACTCAGTGCCCTCTACCAATATTGACGTCAGACTTCGGTGCTCTATTGTGGTGGTGTTCAACTTGTATGTGTCGTTAGTGCACAGTGTTGGGTATAACGGTTCTATTTATAATGCTGCTATGCCCGAAAGGAAAAAGAATCCATCTGACACATTTTGCGCTGTTTCCTGAATGAATGAGTTCTCTGGCCCTTTTCCCACCGGGGTTGAACCGGTTCGGTTCTTTCTTCCCGCCAAATATTGAACCAGTTCAGAGTGTTTCCACTGAAAATGAGTTGGTTCCGATTCCGAACCATAAACGGTGGTTCAGCTTTGTAATGTCCGAGACGATATAAGTGGGTGTGTCTGTGTCAGTAGGTTGGAACTTGTCAGTAGGTTGGAACTTGTCAGTGGGTTGGAACTTGGGAGGACGCAGACACACGCAACATAACATAACATATGATATATAACAGATAAATGATGGCGCAAAAAAATTGGTAGAAGAGTTGGCGAAAGCTGGGATCACTCGAACGGCAGAGCAAATAATCAATAAACTAAAGAAACTATACCGCGATGCCAAAAAGGAGTTGCCCAAAAGTGGAGCAGGGTATCATAGAGCTATAAAAAGGCTGATGCCTTTCCCTATTATGACATCATCGACAGGGCATTGGGACATAGACCTGCAAAACAGGTGTTGATCCAATTAGGGATTTTCCCAGAGGTTAATTTCACTGATGTGTAGTCAACCTTTATTCAAATAGTTTAATTTGTATTGGAGTGTGAAGCTTGAACAATATAGGTTAATTGCGGACCGCTACAGATAAACTGTGGATATTAACCTACCAATAAGGACCCAGGCCAAATGCCATTGCGCAGTAGCCTATACACCAACAAGTCTATGCGTGGCATGTGAAACTATATCGTGCTGTATTTTGCTTTCCATTTCATGGTCATGGTCGTGAGGGGAGAGAGAGAGAGAGAGAGAGAGAGAGATATATGTGAATGTAATAATCGTGTGTGCGCATAATTATATGGCACATATCTCTCATGTTTAGGTAATTGTCACGGAAGCCGTGGATATACACGGCTTTGCAAGCAGTGGATCTACAAGCTCCAAGTGTTGCGTCCACATGCAGCACGTTGTGAGCTTGCAGATCTTCGGTGCCCCACTCACATGAATCCAAGCAGAGGTCCTCACACGTATAGGTAAAACACTGCAGTGCTCAGCGCAATGGCCCGATTGTTATAATTTGAAGTGGTATATATTCTGTGAAATTTATATTTTCATTGGGTGTACAAGTCATGTTTTTAATATGCCTTTATCAAATGATATAGAGAGGGGTAGTGCCCAAGCCCTAGTGTTAGCCATGTGCAGCCTATGATCTGTGCTTGCTACAGTAGGCCTACACTCTCAATTATAGGATTTTCCCAGAGGTTAATTTCACTGATGTGTACAACCTTTATTCAAATAGTTTAATTTATTTTGTAGTGTGAAGCTTGAACAATAGGTTAAATGCCGACCGCTACAGATAAACTGTGGATATTAACCTACCAAAGGACCCAGGCCAAATGCCATTGCGCAGTAACCTACACCAACAAGTCTATGCGTGGCATGTGAAACTATATCGTGCTGTATTTTGCTTTCCATTTCATGGTCATGGTCATGTGAGGGGAGAGAGAGAGAGAGAGAGAGGGTGCAGAGAGAGAGAGAGAGGTGTGAATGGAATCATCGTGCGTGCGCATATATGGCACATCTCTCTCATGTTTATGTAATTGTCACGAAAGCCGTGGATATACACGGCTTGGGATATCCGTGGATATTCCGTGTTCAACATAGAACACATGTTGCCCTCAGCCATGTGGATGCTCTACCACACCTGCCCAAGGGACAACATACAAGATAACCCACAAACCCAATTACGTATGTGCACTGCCACTGAATGCACAACAGTTATCTCTCTCACACACAAACACGCGCACATACTCACCAAAAACAAATTAACAAAAAACATTTTTGCATACTCAATAAAATCTACAAAAGGCACACAGTCTGGGAGGCAGGGAAAGGCGAGTAGACTCTAAATGCCTCTAGTCTAAACCTTCACTGGAGCACAGCAGGCTAATGTTTTGAATAGAATTCATTATCATTTATCTCTGATAATTAATTAACCTGACTCATCTCCACAAACAAAACGAAAATCCCACCCTTAACATTTCATAAATGACGGATATGATTTATAGAGCCTTGGAAGGTCGAAAGACCTACCGAAACGTAGCATTTTGGACATTAAAAAAAATCACAACCTTGTGAACTGAGTGGTGCAACTCCCCCCCCCCCCCCCCCCCACACACCTCTCTCTCTCTCTCTCTCTCTCTCTCTCTCTCTCTCTCATATTAGCAGGCAACAGTGCAGCACTGTCCCTCTCTCTGTTTCTGGCACAACAGCTCCCCTACTGGTACTCATAGTCATATACTGGTGCTCATTAACGAACACATGAACACATAGGTGAACAACACATAGGTGAACACGGACATTGCTGTTCCTTGGAGTGGTTGCACCACTCAAAAAGCTCTTGAACCAGCAAGTGACAGTGTGTGGGTCTCCCTCCCTCTGTCTTCAGTCTGCTGCTTTGTCGCCGACGCACCTGTTATTAGTAAGTTGAGTGCAACATGTGCGGAGGTCTTTCCTTCAAAGAGTTTGTGTATTAATCAGTGCTTTCAATAGAATCATGTGGATGATTTATCAGTCCGTATACTGTGAAAGACGAAGGATGTCTATTTGTTTATACAAAGCACAGCTGGCCTAATAAAGACAGAAATGTGGTGTGCAGTCGACAGACTTAATGACAGCTGCATTTTGGATATCCCTTTGTAAAGATGTCAGACAGATCACTCGCATTGATTTATGTATGAGTAAAGTTGGCTGCTATCATGATTTCACTTCTGGTCATTTTTAATTTTACATTTTTCAACTGTCACCACCAGTGCAGCAAAATGGATGCTTGGTACTATAGCAGCAGTGCACTCAGTTCAGTAAATGGGGATTGGGGAACCAAAACAACATATACATACATGTATACATATCGCCGATTGCAGTACTTGCACGCTCTGCTTGTGCATGTAATGAACACTGAACAACAATGGCATTTTCCATGTGGGTTATACTCTATATTATAATAATAATTAATAATTCTACAGTAGCTGTGGGATTATGAGAAGAACATTGTGGAGGGATTATGAAAAGAACATTATGAAGGATGCTGTTTTGTTAGAGGCTTCTTCAGCCCACACAGAGGATCAACATGGCGTTGGCTGCATGGCCACCCAGCCATTGCCTGCATATACTGCCCACTCTCTCCCAAACACCAGTCCTTTGGGAGTGTGTCCGATTTGAGTCGATTTGAGTGACTCGATTTGGCTTCATACTTGCCGCACGCCCAAACCTAGCCGATCTACAAGCTCACAACGTGTCACGGATAGGTTATGTTCGTACACTGTCATATGTCAAAGCATCTGGTGTTATAGGGCCTATATCCTATGCTATATGTTAGGCAGGGAGTGTACCATCATATATGCAGGACACATACAGGAGCTAAGAACACCTAGCTTATTAATGTGGGTGGCAGTGTGTTTAATTGTGTGTACGTGAATGATTGTGTGACGAATAAAACATCTGCTAAAAAGTAAAAAAAAGATTAATGGACTGTGTGTGTTTGTGTGCGTGTGCTTGTGTGCACATGAAAGGAAAGATAAAAGAGAAAGCAGAGAGAGATGTTCAAGGGTATATTACTGGAGGAGAACACAGGATATTACATTATGAATTGATATTGCACAAACACAAGAGGACTGTGTGTATATCTCCATGTGTGTGTCTCCATGAGACAGCTATATAGTGTCATTTTATTGAATTCTCCTGTATCAAGCCAAATATAGTCCAGAACAAGTTTCGGGCAGAAATGCCCAGGAAGTGTTCCCACTTCTGCTTAATAAAGACAATAACTGACTGTGCTGTTCCACCGAGCGTATAATGCATAATTATAATACATTATAAACATTGTTATAAGTTGTCATGTTTATAAACATGTGTTGAGCATTGAGTGTTATAATGCCTTTTAAGCACCTTATGATTTATTTTAGTCTACTTGCCAGTCCATAGATCACCATTGTGAACCCAGACATGTTGAGTAAACCTGCACGTTTTTATGTTAGACATGTTGAGTATGGGTCCCCAGCATGTAGCAACTGCCAGATGCTAACTTGCATATGTTGGGCAATTTTCATAATTGGCAAAATATTTGACCATACCATTAACAACCTATATAGAAGGAAACAAATGCAACATTTCATCATGCTTTATGTAGCATGCATGTGACGTGTCAAACTAGGGGTTTTTCATGATGCTGAATCCATTCCAAGCGTTAGTTTTACAAAAAAATGACTCATTTGGCTAAAAACAGCCAAAAAGCATCTGATAGGAAAACATCACACTCAGAACAAATTGGACAGATCCGTCTTGATCACAGCAAGACTTTTCATTTTTTGCGCTGACGAAAATGAAAGCCTGGTACAGAGGCTACATCAAGACTCTAACAACAGAACTTTTAAATTAGGTCATGCAGCACGCAGAGTGTGGGAGGAATAGACTCTGATGGTGGTTACTGTACTTTTTTAGTACAGTGGAGATTAACAGGAAACAAGGAAAGAGTTAGGGACACGCAGAAATGGTTTGCCAAGCTCGGGAATAAAACCTGGGACTTGTCCGGCTACATCGAGCCTATATATTGTATAAGCGGTACACCTTAACCACTCGCCCATATTACACCCCCAGATATTGGCTATTTTATAGTAAACCTTTTACCAGTTGTCATCTTTTCTCTATAAAATAAAAAACATTCAGGGCATTGTAGAATCTGATGTCCCCTCTCCCTCCCTCCTTTCCCTTCCCTATCAGTATAGACCTCTCGGCTCTCGCTGATGGAGTCTAATGGTCTGATGTATACGCACAACAGAAACCATTTTGCGCTGTCGTCAACCGCTGCCTAAAAACGTCAATTTGCATTTAGCTTGTTGGGGTGGCAGCAAGATAAGATTGTAGATTAGGAAGGTTTGTCCTGCTGTGGGGACCCATGATCTCTGGGAGAGATCATCATTCATCAATCATCATTGTTTGCTCTCATGTTTGGCACATCGTCACAAGCTCCTCCAACAGTGACTCAGAGGAGATCAAGCACTGCATGATGTTGCTCCCTCCAGGACATACAGTAGATGTTGACCTAGATAGTACCTAGTACTGTACACATGTATATTCACTATTCACCCAGAGGACAAATACACTCACAAATCACCTGCACCCAGTGGAGGGCATCAATGGAGCGTATACCTGTTACCATCAAGAATAATCGCAGGCTCCCGTTTGTTTTCTTTTCTGTCTGATTTAGGTTGAATTTGGAATTGGGAGTAGGGCCATTTTATATTTTTATATAAAATATAAGGTCATAGAGCTTAATCATTACACACATGTAAGGCAACTTTGGGTACTTAGAAAAGCGATATATAAATTCCAGGTATTATAATTAGTATTATAGTCATGCAATATGCTTATAAGTGGAGTAAGTTATATGTGGAGCATCCGAGTATCTCATGTTTTTTTCCCTCACACAAAAGTAACATATTTCACATTCACACTGGAGCTTCCTCAGACCTGCTTGCAAAGGTCTGGCTACACATTACCGTAGCTGAATGTTTGCTGCAGATGTCATGATAACTGACCAAGACATTTTTCTCTATAGCTCAGTTCAGCAGGGAGGAATATAATTTTCTCCAGATAAAACTGCTCTACCACCAACCATCAAACCACACTCTCCAAACAGTCGTTAAATAACTGTGACAAACCCGCAACTATCTGAAATAAAACCCAACTATCACAAACCACATTAAGCATTTCAGTTCAACCCAAATAGTAACATAAAGCTCTTCATCCACATCACTGACCGTGTGTGAAAACCCCATAACCATAAACAGTCAGGCTGGTAATCCATTCAGAGGCCCAGGACTCTCAGTATGACACCCCAGCACAGAGCTGAGTGGTTTTAACAGGTCCTGGGATGCTTGTGAAGGCCGGCGAGTCCCTCACCTGGAGGTAATAAGCCCCAGAACAGCATTGCGTTCCCAGGCTCTCTTCTCTTGCCTCCTCTCCCTTAAGGCTGGGCTCAGCTCACATGGAGGGCCAGGGCAGATTGAAGCAGACATGTGCTTGGCAGATGTACTACCTGACTGGAATGATGGGAGAACAGGTCTGCTGGTGCTTTATTTATTGGTGATGTGTGATTTGCCAATGATTCATTCATTCTGAATGAATCGTTTTAGTAATATGCTCCAGGGATGCTGGCAGAACTGGGCATCAACAAATATGTATGCCTTAATTTGACCGACACCCTCGTGAATGTGAGCTTGTTCCAGGACAAAACTAAAGGAGGTAAAAATGCCTTGTCACAGGATGTGTGCTATTTAAAATGACTAGCTCCCAGAAAAAGAACCAACATTTCATCACTGCCAGTCATGGCAGTATTAAACTGTGATCACAGTATGCTCTTTCTATTGGGTAAGGAAATGGAATTGGGTCATTGATGGCTGTAAACTGGATTTAATGGGGTAAGAATTGTGTACGTTACACCTCCTCACCAGATGCAAAACTGTCTGGTTGACTTAACTTGACTGTATGGGAGCTAATGCGTATGAGAATTCTGTGGATGTGAACGTAATTTGGAGGTGAGCTAGGTGGAGGGCTCAGAGTGGTAGAGGGATTCCACTAATCATGGATAATGGAATAAAACTGGTGCAGCTTCACCTTTCCACCATGTGCTAAAATGTCACAGCAGACAGTGAGTGGTAAAGTGTCTTTCATGTAAGAATAACCCTCAGCCTTGATGGGGGGGGGGGGGGGGGGTGTCAATGCTTTTCTCTTAAAGCAGAAGACAGGGAGAAAGGAGAAAGAGGGCATATTTCTGAAAACCAATCGCACCGCCAAGGTAAGCCTCCAGTAGTTTGTAACTGTCAATTCCTCGCACACTGATAAAGCTACTGTCCAGAGGGCAATTCTAGCTTATCAGATTGAGCTGAACTTGCGGCTGGATAAACTAGAGTTTCAGCAATCTCTCTGTCTCTGTGTCTCTCTGTCTCTGTCTCTGTGTCTGTGTCTCTGTGTCTCTCTGTCTCTGTGTTTCTGTGTCTCTTTGTCTCTCTGTCTCTGTGTCTCTGTGTGTCTCTCTCTCTCTCTCTCTCTCTCAAGTGGCATTCAAGTTTTCAAACAACACTTTTAAACACCAAAAATACAGTTGCACGAATGCACGTTATTGTATTGCTTTTATGCAGTCTCTACAAGTCGTACAGACAGAGTACTCTCCCACCTATCAAGTAGGACAATTAAGTCGTTATTCATTCCCAATGTGAACAATGTTGTTAAGTGGGCCGGTGGACTTTTTGTCGTGTACATGTGGGTGGAATTCTCTAAGGGAGCAAACTTTTGTTTTCTTTTATGAGATGAAGTGGTGGGTGAAGTGATTGCGTATACCAATGATAATGTAACATTTGTGGGGATGCACTAATTGCTTGAATGGGTCATTTGGCCCACATGCAGGCCACTACTCTGATAATAAAATGTCTTATCACATGGCTGTCAAGAAACAACCACGACAGAGGAGCCAGCGATCAAGAACAATAGAGAATTCTCCCTTTTGGATGGAAATTAACTTATTCTCGTCTTATCACTATTCATTCTCCCCATGGCCAACATCTTCTCTATCATCGCTTTCTTTCTGTTGTATTCCAAGACAGTCCATGTTGTCTGCCTATTTCCATATCTCTTATCTTCTGTCAGTGGCATGACTGTTTTTACAGTAATCACGACCAACTGTTTCTCCCATCAGGACCCTTGCCAGGACATCAGTTAGTTCAGCTCATTAAAAAATCAGCAATGGTTCATGTCATTCTACCTGAAAGGCCAGTCACAAAAGGAAGAGGAATAGAGGCGAACTGGGGAAACGACTGATGCAACACTTACATCTAGTGGCAGAGAGTAACGTTGCATCTATACCTGCCTACACAAAACCAGACTGAAGCCAAGAACGGATTGAATAAAGTTAGCAAAGCATCCTTGCCAGATCTTCCAATCAGCAAGAAATGACCACCCATCCCGGTGTGCATCTGCTGTCCTCTGACTGCTGTCTGAGCAGCAGCTAAGCACCCATCGCCCCCAGAACACCATGATTACATCTACAGGGATAAAAGCAGCTACTTGGAATCACTTCATCGCAAGCCTAATGGGCCATGGAAATGCAGCAGTGACTTTTCCATGACTTTTTCCATGAGCCACTGTTTCTGCCTGCCCTGACCCCTGGCTCTCCTACTAAAAGGGATATTCCAAAACAAGTTCATAACATGGGCATTCCCACCCAGTATCTATGCTGAGCTATGAAGTCTTTTAAGGTTCATTTTCCCATAAGTCATCATGTCTAACCGCTGTCTCCTGCTTCTTCTCATTCAACTGACAACCTCCTTCTCCATGGTCTCGGCTCTCCACTTTTTGATTGACTGTACACTGTCTGTAAAATTCTCAGTGTTCATTTATAGCTATCTTTGCAAGAGTTAAACGTACGCTGAGGATTTTGCGTGCGTGCGTTCATGTGTGCGTGTGTGTGTGTGTGTGTGTGTGTGTGTGTGTGTGTGTGTGTGTGTGTGTGTGTGTGTGTGTGTGTGTGTGTGTGTGTGTGTGTGTGCGTGCGTGCGTGCGTGCATGCGTGCGTGCATGCACAAGTGTCTGCACCCCATCTTCTTCACAGAAGAGGATTTCAAGCTCCTTTCTCACATAGAAAGTGCTGTTAGGGAGTTCTTCTTGCTTCTCTCGTCTCCTCCCTCAATAATGTGGATCGTTTCCTCTGTCTTTTTCCTCTGTAAATCAGTGAATGCTCCCTTGGTTCCTTCAGCATCCGCCATGTTGTTAGGTGGGTCGGTGATTAATGGCAGGACCCGTTCCCTTCTGTTTCACTCCAGTTCCCTTGCATTGGTCTCTCTCACTCTCTCGGCCTCTTTCTCACTCCCGCTGTCTCTCTCTGTCATCAATGACCCTTTAATGTAGCAGAGATTTGAGGCCCACCCAGGCTCATACAGGGCATGCCTGGCGCAGTCAGACACTCACATCACCCTCTGTGCTAAGCAGAGGATAAAGGTGGGCCAACCGCATCAACAAACGTCCTGCTAATTTCTCCCCTATCCCTCTCAGCAGCCGGAGGCCTTAATCAAAATGTCCTCTCTGAGCAGGGGGCTTATTACTCTCCTGGCTACGTGCAACAACAATGTTCTGCTAACGGTTGTTTGAAGGAGCTTGGGGGGCAGGCGACTACTGGTGCTGTGTTTAGGAAAAAACATTTAAAGGACATTAAGGCAGCTTGGATCCAACTTCAAATGGAAACTCAATCAAGGCGTGTAAAGGCCCTGATATGCACAGTGCTGTAGCTCTCACCATCTGCCGGTGAGCGAGGCCTGGTTCTATTTGAGAGTGACAGACATGGTAAATGACAGTGGAGTTGTGACAATCACACTTGTAAACATAATTTGTGGTAGTGGTGGTGAATTCTGGTTTGGGCTGGGCTGGGGTTACTGGCTATGCAAATGCTTAAGTGTTTGAGCAAAGATGAGCCAAGTGGCTTGAGCTAGTGTATGATTAGTTCAGGCTTTGCCTCGGAAACCCAGACATTTTTATTTCGAGGAAGAAAAAAGTTCAGGCTTGGCTGAGCTAAGTTGAAATTAATTGAGATACTGTTGGCTGAAATTAGTTAAACTGGGATGGATTGAAGCCAGCTGGGATGATTGGGGAACTTATGGGAAGAGATAGCTTGAATTAATGAAAGGCCTATTCTTATTTCTTACCAGGGTGAATGGAACTATATAAACTCTGTTGAATAAGTTAGACTGAGCAAGGCCATTTTGGGCCAAGTTTGGCTGAACGAAGTGGCTTTGGCATGAACTGGGGACATAGGCAGTGAGATGTGCCTCAAGTGGGGAAAGAATGGGGGGAACAAAAACTGTGCTTAGCTGTGTGGAACTGAGCTAAGCTTTTTTCCAATATTGAATGGAGTGCAGGTAAAATGAGCTTGATTGCAACACTATCGGTTCATGACATTCGTTAATTTGTAGCTCTTTCCACCTCTCTTCCTCTGCGTTGAAACCAAAGGCCCAATGATGTCATCGTCATGGTAACATTGTCAGTTGTTGCGATGCCACTGACCCATGTTAAAGCCCCAACTTAAAACCTGTCTCTGGTTACAGGAAGCTGTGGCGATCCATCAAAATTCTAAATTCTTTATGATGATTCTTCTGAGGGTGCTAAAATTCCACACCTCCCATGAATTCATCCCTCCTATGAAAGCAAGGGCTGAGACTATTCCACGTTCCATGCGACTGTAATGTGTGTGTGTGTGTGTGTGTGTGTGTGTGTGTGTGTGTGTGTGTGTGTGTGTGTGTGTGTGTGTGTGTGTGTGTGTGTGTCTACAGTATCTTTGCATTCACGCATGCAAGAGCATGTGCGTGTGTGTAAATGTAAGAGAGAGGAAGGAGGATAGCGGAGGGAGATTCGCCTCATTGCATTCGCCACCAGGCTGATTCCCCAAGCACTGGGCCAGGGGCCGGGTTCCTGGCTGGACGGCTGTCTGAACGGATGCCTGACACATCCATAATGATTAGTGGCAGGCTGCCCTGAGCCACAGAGACCAGGCCATGGAACCACACTCCTCTAGGCCTACACACATTTAGAATAGCACATATATAGCTACAGTACTTGCACGCATGTGTGCAGACAGTACACATCTCACACACACACACACACACACACACACACGCATACACGCACACCAGCACACACACCAGCACGCACACCAGCATGCCACACTAAATAGTAATGACATTATTCCAGCCAGCTAATGATTGATGTTGTTACTGGAAATTATTGTTGGTCTTTGTAACACACTTGTATACAGCCTTCAGTTGCTACACTGTAGCATTTTCAACCACTGCAATCACACTAACGCTATATCACTTTAAATCATTCAAACAAACAAACAAACAAACAAACAAACAAACAAACAACCATTTTACACAAAATTACTTTTCCACTTTTGCACTCTAAAATAATTATAATTCCCACCTAACTTGTACGCTGTGGACACAACTATGCATGATCCCTTTTTCAACCTACTGCGTTCCATCTCATCTTAAGTCCCAGCTGAAGAGCAGGGTCACAGCATGTCCTGTGTTGTAGCTTACTGTAACTGGAGGAAAACGGTTCTTGAAAAAGTAATAAAGGAGCTGGAATTACATCCTAGGAAGTTCAGCGCTGCCCAAACTGGATCTGTACACTGAAGATTTGTTGCACACAATCCGGTGCCAATGGCCGAGGGGGAGCAATAATCAATTAGGCTCACATGGTATTTCAGCAATTATGTACTCCGATTTACTTCTCCTAGAGGTTAAAGAAGGAGAGAGAGAGAGAGAGAGAGAGAGAGAGAGAGAGAGAGAGAGAGAGAGAGAGAGATGGGGAGAGAGATGGAGATGGGGAGAGAGAGATGAAGATTGAGAGAGGGGAGGGCAGGGGAAACATTTCATGCTACTCCAAACCACTTCCATCCATGTATCTCTCAGATCATATCACATTATAGCGCCAGCACTCGAATTCAAACTGGCATGGAGGAAACCAGGTCCATATTACCCTCTAATTGGTCATTTCCAGAGGAAGCCTTGCTTTGCAAAGCCCACTTCCAGGACAGGGTTTTCTTAAACAAGCAAGGTCTTAAGACAGAGGCTACATCTGGGCAGCAGGCAGGGCAAAAGCCAGGCGGGCAGACATTGATTGGGTCTGTCCCACAGGCAAGGGGGTTGATTGCAGGGTAGAACCAGTCGTTACACCGGCTTTTAGTTTCCTATTTGCCTCATGTCAGGGGAGAAAGGTAAAGGCTTCAAAGTCAAGGGGAAGTAGGCAGCCTGAACGCATTTCAATTGCAGGGTCCTTGACTGTGAAACTACACAATTCAATGATGCTACTGATTATAGAGGTATACTGTATAGGGCCCCTGATTTAGAGTCTAATGGGAAAAACTCAATATCTAACTTTAGGTTGGCCGCAGTTTATTTGTCTGTGTACCTATCTACTGATTGCAGTTATATACAAATAGCTATGCAAAACGCACATATTCATTCATTGATACAAATAAACCAGAGGAAGACATGGCATGTATAATGTACACAATGCATAACGATTGTGGAACATGTTAACCTTAAACTTGATCCTCAACCGTCATGATTTTTCACGTCTAGGGCGCCCTGATTAAAAACACATCTTTCTATTTTACACCTTTATTCTACACACACACTACAGTTCCACTACAGCCTACTTGTGGGCACTTTTGGCCCTCACAAGTATATAGAATCACACACAGACAGACACACACACACACACACACACACACACACACACACACACACACACACACACACACACATGTACGACGTATATGCTCGTACGCACGGACACACACACACACACACACACACACACACACACACACACACACACACATGGGGTAGCCTACTGGGTAGCTAGGGACCAGGCTGCTAAGCATTGCCAGATTACAATCAGATGGGTGGCTATTGAATTTCTAGCTGCAGGTTACTGGTGATGAGCCAATCCATATCTAATAGATGTTAATGTGTGATTCCTGTGTGGGTGTGTGCATGTGTACTTGTGTGGGCACATGCGTCTTTTGTGACTTTGTATAAGAACACAGGCATATCCATGCTTAATTTGAATTTTCATGTGCATGTGCATGTGCATGTGCATGTGCATGTGCATGTGCATGTGCATGTGCATGTGCATGTGCATGTGCATGTGCATGTGCATGTGCATGTGCATGTGCATGTGCATGTGCGTACGTATGCGTGCGTACGTATGCGTGCGTGTGCGAGTGGTGTGCCCACAAAAACACAGTGAGTGTTCATTTAACCATGGGTCCAGTTGGTTCCATATTTCTATACTCTCGGGGTTAAATTCACACTCTGGATTTTACAGTGTATATAGCCGGGTGGCTAATGGCTATTACGGCTCTGATTTGAAGTTGAACCCAGATATTTCCAGTGGCACAGGACAGACTTGAGCACTGGGGGGCAGTGTACTGTAGGGTTAAAGTAACCAACATGGAATGCCTGTTGGAGAGTTCTAGTCTACTCTAGACCAGTGGTTCCCAAACCTTTTCATGTCAAGGACCCCCAAATTGACACTAATTATCCCGCAGACCCCCATTTGAAAAGATATGTCAGGGACCACTATAAGAGAAGATTTGTTCGGCTCTAGCAGTGATTTTCAACCCGTTAATTTCAAGGACCCCCAGTTTGACATGCATTGATCTACGGACCCCCGTTT
The DNA here is from genome assembly GCF_963924005.1 of Protomyctophum bolini. NCBI lineage: Eukaryota > Metazoa > Chordata > Actinopteri > Myctophiformes > Myctophidae > Protomyctophum > Protomyctophum bolini. Next base: position 33,940,617 of record NC_137868.1, on the reverse strand, counting down.
AATGGCATTTCTATTACACAAAGGGTCCATTTGGTTCCGAACTATCATTTAGCTGGGGATCCGCTGGAACTCCCTCAAGGACCCCTGGAGGTCTCCGGACCCCACTTTGGGAACCACTGTAACAATAGAATGCCTGTTGGAGAGTGCTAGTCTAGACCTAGATCACCTGCACCAGAGGAAATCACTGACGGAATTAACTTCTAGGGCTACAAGACGCTGAGTGCTGAGTGAGACATAATAATACAAAACACATACATGTCACAGGCTATTTTTTTGGTGCTATGTTATGTAAAGAAGTAAGAGGTTATCCAAACATGTGTGGGCTCGTACAGTTTGTTTGTTCAAGCTATGAAGCACATGGAACTTAATGAATATCTAAAATTAGATATATAAACCCATACTGTGCGTGTGTGTATATGTGCACACGCACGCATGCACTCACAGACGCACGCACACACACACTCACACACACTCACTCACTCACTCACACACACACACACACACACACACACACACACACACACACACACACACACACACACACACACACACACACACACACACAAAGTCACACACACACACACACACACACACACACACACACACACACACACACACACACACAGACACACGCACATGCACACACAGCAAAGTCATTTTAGGAATATGGAGATGACACAATAGATTTTGTGTGTGTGTGTGTGTGTGTGTGTGTGTGCGTGTGTGTGTGTGTGTGTGTGTGTGTGTGTGTGTGTGTGTGTGTGTGTGTGTGTGTGTGTGTCTGTGTCTGCGTCTGCGTGCGCGTGTGTGCGTGCGTGTACGCATGTTTTTATGTGTGTTTCTGAGTGTGTGTGCATCCGGGTGCAGGTGGCCCAACTAACCCTATGCCCAAATTCGCCTACACACACGCGCGCGCGCGCGCACATGCATGCACGGGTAACTTGCACATGCACACACACACACACACACACACACACACACACACACACACACACAGCCTCCTCTCCTCCTCACCGCAATGGAAAGCAGGTGTCCAACCCTGGTCTGGGGACAGAATTGAATTAATGTGCAAAAACAAATGACTCCATCAGCAATGTCTAGAGTGGCCGCTGTGACAGGCCTGCAGTCTCCTTCAGCCCAAAGCTGGACACCCTGTCACCCGACACTACACCAGCCAGGCTAATATCCACACCTATTACACAAGGATTCATGGGAAAACAACAGTCGGGGCCAAAGGTGAGGATGAGAGTCAAGGGAACGGGAGACAGCGCTAGGGGGAGGAGGGAAGAGGTTAATAGGCCTGATTTATACTCTGTTGCACGTCGGTGTAGCGTGCTGAAAATAGCCAATCTACAACCTTGTAGATCAGCTATTTTCAGCACGCGACACCGGCGAGCAACAAGCTATAAATGCCGGAGGACAATTACCATCAAAATCACCTAGAGATCTCATTTAGCCTGCAAGAGCTTGTTTGTCTGTGGTGAACATTCAAAGAGCAGAGGGTGTTAGCCCCCCTCCCCTCCCCCCCCCTCCTCCCAGTCTGAGAGGCATTGAGGAAATGTTTTGTCTAATTGGAAGCGACGGTAGTCAATACACAGGCGGGATCCCGCCCTTGAATGACATGCCCAACTCTAATATTGTCTCCAATTTCAGGATTACCCTGATAATAACTAAGCCGGCTATTTCCAATATACACACGCACCCGCACACACACACACACACACACACACACACACACACACACACACACACACACACACACACACGCACACGCACACGCACCCGCACACACACACACACACACACACACACACACACACACGCACACGCACCCGCACGCACACACACACACACACACACACACACACACACACACACACACACACAGCGTTCTGGCATTGACTTTCTAGCTGGGTACAGCAAGTGAATGTCTGAGGCCATTAACTCCAGTGCCTCCAATGAGGCTCTTTTGGCAGGGTGCTCATGAGAACCATCTAGAGGAGTTGTAAAAATGACAAAGTCAATATCAAAGATGACCGCAATTATTGGCTTCTAGGGGACCAAGGAGTCATCTTTCTTCCTGCAGGAAGAACGTGTGTGCGTGTGCGCACGTCGTGTGCATGTACAAAACTTTCTAAGGGTCACCCCACACCTAATGCTGCTCAATGAATTAAAGTCTAAGTTACCAAGAAGTATTTTTAATCAGACCACCTCTAAATGAAAAGTCTAACGTCAGTGTTTGGCAGCAGAATGCCTTCCCCCCAGTCCAGTCCAGTCATCCTACATGCACGCGGTCCATGTCCGTGCTCTCCACACTGAATACCATTGACATAAATAGGCTGCTATCAACGGCACGATCTAGAATGCAGGATGGCTATATTTACAAATGTTTCTCGTTGGTTTCCAGGCAACCGAGGGCTTTCCTTCGACAACCACCCCCAAGCTTCCAGATGCCCCCCTACTCTCACACACACACACACACACACACACACACACACACACACACACACACACACACACACACACACACACACACACACACACACACACACACAGACACACACACACACACACACACACACACACACACACAAACACACACACAAAACCACCACAACCACCACAACCACCACAGCTAACACTAACTCCTGGTAATCTTATCATCTCCTGTCATTATGCCCCCAAGCCAGCCACCCATACCAACGTCCCACAGCCTCTCTCTCTCTCTCACCTTCGCACTCCGCCAACACTCCACTCCTACCCTCCCATAACTCATTCCTATCTATGATTTGTTGCAATAAACCCCCCCCCCGCACCCCCACCCCCTCCATCCCCGAAGCGGCTCAACCTCAGACTCAACTCTGCGTCACTTCAAACACCAGCCCGGGGACAGACAGGGGCAGACACAGACTGCCGTGTCCCATAATGCTCAGCCCGACAGCCAAACTTTGATATCAGGGATTAAGCTCCTGTCAGGCGGTTCATGGCGAGGAGAGGAGAGGACATGCGAGGCGAGGCGAGAGACGAAAGGAGAAGAGAGGAGGCGGTGGCCCCGCAATTTCAGAACTCCTAATTTGTGAAAAAATGCACGGAATGACATCAGCAGCTATCCAAACAAGAGGGAGGGGTGGAGGGGAAAATGGAGGGTGGCCTCATGGGGATTCTCGCTCGACGGTGGCTGATTGGGTCAGGGTGTGGTGATGAGCTTCAGTGTCGTAGTTCATGTTATAGTCTAGGCCTGCAGCTCAGACAGACGAGGGGCGGGGGGGGTGGACAGGGATAGAACGGGGTACAAAATGCCTCAGCTCTTTCACCCCGCTAAAACCCCCTCACCCCAGCGGTGTCTGGAAAAGCAGTGTCCCGGCACACGGGGGTCACCATGAGGTTGCGACACGGAGGGGGCTGGAGGCGGTTATCAGCGCTGATAGCATTATCTGGGAGCAAACAGGGAAGGTGGTGGGTTATAATGTATAGGGTCTGGATACGAGGGACTCATGGGGGCGCACAGTAGAGTCGCCACTGTGTTACGTATAGGCCTGTCTCGCAGTCCCATCTCATCAATATACACATGCCCGCATGCGCAGATTGTGCACGCATGCCTTCACGCACATGGGTGCAAATGCACATGCACACGCACACACACACACACACACACACACACACACACGCACTCACACGCATACAAACACGCACACGCATGCGCGCGCGCACACACACACACACACACACACACACACACACACACACACACACACACACACACACACACACACACACACACACACACACGTTGGATAGATCACTAGTAACACATGCTTGAACTGCAAAGCATCTGTGCAACAAGCCACCATGGGTATAATAAGACAAGGTAACATTCACTCCTAGTCATTAGCAGGTAACTACAGTATATTACTTCAGTTCATTTATGCACTTTTTTTTTATCCAGTTCTAGTCAAAATAATTGACTAGAACTGTTTCTTTTAATGGTATAAGGGCACAACAAATTAGGTATTGATAAGGAAATCGTCTTGCTATCTCCATTTTAATCTCTTTTAGATGTTCCTATTAGTATATGGTATCTCTCCTTGAGGGGTGAGGGGTCATCAGGAGGGCTAAACGCTTGACATTCCTAATAGTGGAGTTAGAGAAGAGGTGAAGAAGGCCAGACCGGATTCCCAACCTGTGGGCCGGATATTGCAAGATTATATTGATATATATATATATAAATCACACCTGTGTGAAGTGATGAGGGGCGCTCTTATGAGTCTTATCATTGTACATCATCATGACGTTACGTAACATGTCGGTTTGCTCAGACACACATGACGTAAATCCTCCTTTCATTGTCAATGGCAAATGTGACACGAGTTAGGACAGAAAGCTGTGTATATATAGGAGGGGCTAGTGCCCCTCAAAAATGGATGGTGTTTTTCCTTTAAAACATTGAAAAATGTGTTTTCATTGTGATACTGATAAATACTCCAAACCGAACCACAATCGACTGATTGATCATTAAAATAGACTGCATGCGGCCCATAACAGGCCCTTTATGATGAGTGGTCAGATGGGTGGACCACACTTTTGATATTTTCAAGTGGGCCCTGATCCAGAAAAGGTTGGGAACGGGAACCGCTGAAGTAGTGAGACAATATACCGTATGAATATAAAATGGGGGCAGAGGGAGAAGTGTGGGGGTGAATGAGATAGAGTGGGGGAGGTCATGAAGAATGGAGAAAGATAAAGGGAGAGAATGAAAGAAGGAAGTGACGCAGAGAAGAACAGAGATAACAGAGTGGGAGAGAAATATATTATTCATGCTAAATGTATTATCATTATATATATATATAGCCTATGGAAAATTAGAGACGTAAAGGAAAGATCTTATCTCAGGTGACTGAAGACGTTTGGTAGGGGCCCAAGGTCCTACGGGCCTTCTACAGAGGCACCGCTAAGAGCATCCTGACATGATGGTTACAAATGCTTTGCAACGACGAAGCATTTTAGAGGGTCATGACTCGTGCAGACAGCAGAGCGCATCAGTGGATGTGAGCTATATAAGTATCTTCGATTCAGGACAATGACCCTTGCCATCGACAGACTATTTCAGATAATAGCCACAGAACTACTGCCAATAGATTGCTAAATAGCTACTTCCCCTGCACAGGTTTATGATGGACCAAGCCATGCAAGGAAAGTAAAAGATATAAGCTTGGGAAATGCTAATTTATACTATTGCTGCTTCCATGATGATTCCTTTTTATTTCTTTGTTATCCTCTATAAATGTTTAATATTACTGAACAAAATAATTGTACTCTAAGTCATAACACTATGAAGATTAGAAGCAATCAAATATTTTAAAAAAATCATTTAAGTAATTTTCAAGGGTGAGTTGTATAGTATTTGATGGCTACAACAAACTCTAGTGGACAGAAATCTGCTGTGAAATGCACCTTTACTAACAAAAATCTTCAGTTATACACTGCAAAGAGGGGAACAGGGGTGGAACTGTTTGGCTTCAAGTTCAAAAACCTCTCAAACCCCTCTAATCACCGACTCACATCAAAACATTCAGGAGTCTGGCTTAATTAGCTAAAATCAACTGGGCCTAAACTATGTTTCCCCAACTGAACACCCTGAAATTCACATTCCAGATCGACAAAGAAAGTAAAACATCAACAATGCATCATACAAACTGCCAAGCCAAATCAGCTTCACCGATCCGTCTTCCTTTCAGTCCGTTCCGTTATTTTGCGATCATCCAAAACTCCACGATTAGTTTGTTCAGCTTCTAATTAATTTATTCAGCTTAATCAGCCTCCTGAACAAGTAACCAGATCGGGCTTCGGTGGGCGCGGCTGTTCCCACAGTATAAACAAAGGCTGTACAGTGGGGAAACAGCACTCTGCTTATCACTACCGTGACTTACACAAACCCCATGCATGGTGCCTACAGCACACCAAATTAGTATGTGATTTCTTTTTTCCTTTTTTAATCTTTCCTCCAAAGACAGCCAAATTCAACATTGACTTTATTTCCAGCTCCTGGCTCTGGGCATGGTAAGCTGTGGAGTGTGTCGGCCCTTAACTTGAGACCCCAGAATATTAATTCAACCTGAGAAGGACTCCTGGGGTGGTATGCATATCTTGGTGTAGTATCAGTTATTATTGTGGCCAAATACATCACAACTTGACAGATGTTCTTTTTTCAGCGTACAGTCATTATAACGTATTGGGTTGTTACTGAACACATAGGGGCCATGTCTGCATGTCAGCCACACATTATCAATAAACTAGATTGATGATGGAGTCAACAGGTCCTAAAGTGAATGAATTTATTACTGTCATCTCACTCAACTGCTCTCCTCTCAGCCGAACCACCCACACACAGAAAGCCAGCCCCCGCCCCGCATGCGCCACACACATTCACATGTGCACCCTCCCATACGGCTGCACTCACATACACGCACACACGCACGCACACACACTCTATAACACGCCCATTTACGCCCATACACAACGTCAAAGAAATGCACACAATACACACACAAACGCACTTACTGTATACAAGACACAGAAGGTGGAAGAAACACAAGGAGAGAAAGCTTAATTTATTCCTAATGACAGTCAGTGTCAATTGCTAAAAAAGAGCCGATTTAAAAACAGTTATTGTCGGCAAGGGCCATGTCGCACCATCTATACTACAGAGTAGCCTAGCATTAATTGGGCTAAAGATAGAAGGAGCAGACAGGAAGAAGAGAATGAGTGCAGCTAAATGTAGAACGCTTAGTGCCTCAGGTTTCAGGCAAATAAACACATCCCTATTCTATCCCTCAGTTCTCTATCGCACTGTAAATCTGGCAAACAAATTTGAAAGGGTGGCGGTGATGTTGTGTGTGTGTGTGTGTGTGTGTGTGTGTGTGTGTGTGTGTGTGTGTGTGTGTGTGTGTGTGTGTGTGTGTGTGTGTGTGTGTGTGTGTGCGTGCGTGCGTGCGTGCGTGCGTGCTTGCGTGCTTGCGTGCGTGCGTGTGTGCGTGCGTGCATGCAGGTTGAGGGGGGGGGGGGGGGGGTGTCTAAGATTTCTACCATGACTTAGATCCAGGAAACTGCTCCATCTGCTACCAATGTAGCCACTTCCATTAAATTTCCTCCCACTAAAGGGCATCACAGTGAGCCCATCACTCCTAACTCTTTATCTCTGGGCCGATTAAGGCCCCTCTGAAGGCAGCCCCCCCCCCCCCCCCCCTCCACAGCACAGCATTAGCCAGCACGTACCCTCCATCCATCAGATTAAAAGCTATTTGTCCAGCTCTAACCCTGCATGTGACAAGAGGAGTCTCAACTGAACACACAGACACACACATTTACAGAAGCAGAAATGTCTCCGAGCACGCACGCACACACACACACACACACACACACACACACACACACACACACACACACACACACACACACACACACACACACACAGATGCTGTGCTGATGTCTGCTACCTGTATAAAGCATAGATTCATGTCAGATTTAGTGGTCGTGGTTTAGTGAACACTAGACATGAAAAACACTGGAGTGGGCCTCACTTGAAAGGCGTGGAAACTGGAGAACTTTGAGACAGGCACCCAGGCACAGTCAGATCCAGATCTGCACAGAGAGTCAGTTGCGGGTCACAATGTACACTTCAGACAAGACTGTAAGACCCATTTTTCAAGACATGGGTGAGTGACAGTTCATATTTTCAGAAACACATTTTCATCACAAGGAATAAAGGTCCCGTCCTCCCTGCAGCCATCTCAGAGTCACTACCCGCCCACTGCCCTTTCTGGTTCTATACTGGGCTGAATGGAAAGACGAGGTGAACATTAACAAATAAACAGAACTTCTCAGCACAATGAGTCCAGCCTGGAAGGCCTATAGACGAACCCTGCCCTGCCCTTCATCATTTTTTACCTCCACATTGGAAAGAAAAACAGGTCGGGAGTGAAGTCCAGTCAGTGCAGTCCTCACATCTGTGGCCTGTTGGAATGGAGGGATTGACGGAGGGTAAGAGCAGGAGGAAAGGAAGGAGAGAGTGAGGAAGAAGATGTGAACAGAAACAGAGAAAGGGTGATGCAAATCGGTAGAGTGTTGAGCATACAGTCGCAACATCCCTGTTTCGGTTCTGGCTGGAGATCTGTGTTGCATGTCTTCCCTGCATTATCTAACTATAATCTAACTATAATTCACTCAATGTCTGAATGAATGGATGTCTGTATGAATGAATGTCTGAATGAATGTCTGAAACACTGCCGCTGCTCCTCACTGCCTGCACCAATCACCCCCCCCCCCCCCCCCAAAGAGAAGGGAAGTGGAATAGAAATAACAGAGAGCCACACACATAAAACCACATAAAAAATAATCATATTAACAACTTTGAACTCTGTGACTGTCGCTTTCCAGTCCCCTTTCCCCCAGTAGGAGCCCCTGATTCTGCTCACACACCTCTGAAGAATGTCAGCATATGGGAGAGTAGCAGGGCAGCAGCGCTGAGCCTAGATGGACGGATGAGAATGTCACCATATGGGAGAGTAGCGGGGGCAGCAGCACTGAGCCTAGATGGACGGATGAGAATGTCACCATATGGGAGAGTAGCGGGGGCAGCAGCACTGAGCCTAGATGGACGGATGAGCGGCATGGACCGAAATAGCAGAAGCATTTTAAACAAGTTAACTAATCAGCACTCATTATAGCCGATGTCTAGCCAGAACACAAACAGAGGCTCAACGAAGGCTCAGGGTGAACTGACACTCTGCGACAACTGAGCGGCCAAGGTTGTTAGCTGCAGTAGCACAAGCAAAACCCGAGCTTCATGGGGTGTATAATGCTCCTACTAAAACTACTGTATATGATTTATGGATGAGCGTATATGTAAGCTCCATGGTGTAAGACATCTTGGATAATATGTTTTGTAGAATGAAGATGCTGAATTATTGGCCCTGGCCAGCCTAGCGTTCTGGGCACCTGGGCTGGTGGTCCGGCCTGGCAGTGTGTCACGGGTTTGGGTTCAGCTCCCAATCCCGACGACCTTTGCTGAATTGAAAATGTGCCATTGATTGGTCATCTACTGTACCACTGGTAGATGACCACTGGTAGATACCAGTAGATGACCACTGGTAGATACCAGTAGATGACCACTGGTAGATACCAGTAGATGACCACTGGTAGATACCAGTAGATGACCATTGGTAGATGATACCAGTAGATGACCTCTGGTAGATACCAGTGTAACCAGTAGATGACCACTGGTAGATACCAGTAGATGACCATTGGTAGATGATACCAGTAGATGACCTCTGGTAGATACCAGTGTAACCAGTAGATGACCACTGGTAGATACCAGTAGATGACCATTGGTAGGTGATACCAGTAGATGACCACTGGTAGGTGATACCAGTAGATGACCACTGGTAGATACCAGTAGATGACCATTGGTAGATGATACCATGATGACCATTGGTAGATGACCACCAACTTTCCCTTCCTGTCTCTCTCCACCCTATCCTAATCCTAAACCATCCAAATAAACTAAAGGCTAAACTACCTATAAAATAATCTAAAATGAAAAAGAGGAAGAGTAGGATTTGTTTTATTATATCAATGATTTATTCATTGCATCCATAATATATTGAACACACATAGTAAACCAGTTACACACGTAACACCTGACTGTCCCCATAAATCAAATTGCAGACCAAACTTTACTTCACTACAACTGCAGTGTAAATCAAACCATAATTTAAGAGACGCGCAGATTAATTTAAGAAACAGGTGAATATGACTCACACATTTATTAGATACTCACTATTTACAAAAAACATGCACTATACATTTTCATTGAAATAATCGCAACTGTGTTATACCAATTGTCAATTGACAATCTTGAGTGACAAGAAAGACAATAGTTTCTTTGTTGTTGTTTTTGTCTTTGGTTTTGATTGACAGTCAGTGAGTTCTGCCCTTAATACCCTTTGAACCCCACAGCTCTCTCTTCCTTATCTCAACAGATAATATATTTCCAAACGAGGTTGGTAGCCAGCTATCTGGGCCCTGAGATAAAAACTCAGGTAATGCCTTCATAATACAGCACTTTGTAGCTTCCAGAAGATGGTGCTAGTTGAAATAGGTGTCTATAAACAGTATACCTTTGTACTGGGCAGTCAAGGTGAGTGTTGATGATGGCATAGAAAGGGATGAGAGAAGTGCAGGGAGGAGACTTAAGAGATAGCGATTGTTTATGGACATAATATATTATGTACTATTGGACATGCATTGCCATATAGAGATCAACAAGTCCATTAAAACAGCATAAAAAGCCGATTTTGAAAGTAGCAGTCGTTATAAATTAAGATTCATTGAGAAGGTTTTTTTCCCAATTAATAATAAAGAACAAAGTCGTTAAGATGGTGTGCGGCAGAAGGAAACACACCCCGTTTGGAACTACTGTCAGATGACACTCGGATAACAGAGCAACTGTTTATCAACACAACAGACCTGTCCTTATCAGTGTCCATATTATACAGCTTTAATATACTTGTCAGCGTAGTTAAACAAATGCACTTTATATTGTAGCCGCTGTCTGCCCACCACTGTCTCTATGTCTGCATACAGGCCTCATTGCTCTAATGGATCTCTTAGCAGTTCTGTCATCAGCATTGGACCATCAGCCACAGAGGACACATAGATGGTGATGATAGCCTCCGGTCACCATATTTCAGCCCTGTTGATGTGGAGGCCAGATAGCTGCCTTATCTTATCACGCCACCACCATGGCATCTGCCTGCGAGAGATCTCCTGTGTCTCCTGATAATCTCTGTTTTTATGCTTCCCAACCGACACTCTTTGAAAGGTCATATTCACACAATCATCCACATAGGCATACTGTATACCTCCAACCATCTACACATGTGTGCCCGCACGCACCCGCACACATGCACGCACGCACATACACACACATACACAATGAGACAAACACATATCCATACACCACCACACAGACACACATACATGGGAAGACACAAGCATGCATAGAAACACATCTATGCGGCGGGAACACACGCATAAGCTCTCTCACAGAGATACACACAAACATATGAATGCAAACACATGCATGTGCATAAAGAGACATATGGACATTGGCTCCATGAAAGTGCCTGGTGAGAGTGGAGAGATATAGGACAGGAAGAGTCAACATACAGCAGACAGCATAAGTAAATGACTGGCTCCAGTCTGGGGAAAAAAGAAAGAAGAAAAAAATATATATTTGGAATGTGACAAAGTCCACCAACAAGGATAAACACATATATATTGTCTCTTAAACCGGATCGGTACCTAAACTATTGCAGATGCCAAGTTTAATATTAATATTTTTTAAAGTATGTAGTCTCCTAGGGAAGGCCAAGAACCCTGGCTTTGATTGATACAATTTGCTGATTGCAATTTTAAGGACCAGTTCACCACTTCAACCTGTCTTCATATAATAGGTCCTCACTAATAATCATGATAAAATGGCAAAAAGAAATCTACTCAGTCTGTGTCTCATAGGAGGGCTGTGGGCAGTTCAGAAACCCTTCCACCAGTGACATCATCGTTAGGCAAAAACATTTTTAAACAAGATTTTTTTTACAAAAATGTTTTATCGTGAGAAGGATGGCTTCCATTTTCGCATTGCAACTTTTCACTAGACTAGAAAGCCTGCAGTTTCTATTAACTTGGATTCCCCATCGATAATGTCACTGTGGCACAAATGGCACAACATTTGTGCCATTTTATCATGATTATTAGTGAGGACCTATTATATGAACATGGGTTGAAAAGTGGTGAAGTGGTCCTTTAAACATATTTGATATACGATTGTAAACACAAAAAGAGAGAGATATATTGAAATGAAAAGCAAGACAATTATAGAGCAAGTTTTTAATAATTTTAAATAGGTTATAGCTATCTACATTTTCACTCAGAGTTAAACCACTGATTAGTCATTGTGTTGAGTTTCTCATGAATCAAGCTGATTGACCCCATGGTACATCCGTGTGTTAACTCTTTGACCATGGCAAAGCTGCACCACTGATAAGAATGACAACACTAACACTCATTATTGCCTCATGTTGCTCCTGAACTTGCATGCAATTATTATCTGGATGAACCCTCGATAAGGATAAATAAAGATGAAGCATGATAACATTGTGGGAATAGAGTAATGCAACATTATAAACTTGTCTTGCTTGGAGCATGCTGGTGTCCCAATCAATTAAACGGTATACAATGCCATGAATTTGTACATGCCAAATCAAAACTTTACTAAAATAGTTTATAATAGTTTATTTGCGGTTACATTTACTGAGTTGAGGTTTGTAGATTGTAAGTTACAATCTACAAACCTCAACTCAGTAAATGTAACCTAATGTAATTTACTGAGTTGAGGTTTGTAGATTGTAAGTTACAATCTACAAACCTCAACTCAGTAAATGTAACCTAATGTAATTTACTGAGTTGAGGTTTGTAGATTGTAAGTTACAATCTACAAACCTCAACTCAGTAAATGTAACCGCAAATAAAGTGAATCCAGTAGCACTATATTTTATTTTCTCTGAATATCACCTTTCCCATGAACAAAAAACCCACTAACACCCACTAACATCTGGCTTTTTTCTTTAGAGGGAAAGGTTACTATGGGCATTCATTCCCAGGACAAATAACTCTGCATGCAGTAGTATCAGGTATTTATTGGTTACAGCGCCAATGGGCAGTGATGGAATCATGATACCCGGGTAGACACACACATTTTAACCCATTTTCTGGCTAGATGCTATGACGAGTGTTGAAGTTTCAGATGTTGGCACATGGACAGGAACAACAAAACAGCAAGGTTAAGGTTTGCACCAATTTTCTTCCCAATCACACCGGAATTGGTGCTTATTTTCCGGTGTGTTCATGATGTCAAACATGACATATGGTATAATTAATTAAAAAAAGAAAGCTAGGCCTATACTCTTCTATACTGCAAAGGGAAAGGTCCGGAGCCAGTCAGTCACCTATTTTAGCAGGTTTTCCCACATAAAGAAACCTGCATGTCTGCGTTCATTTTGGTGGAAATAGGTATAGGCCTTAGTACGTGCTTCCTATCTGTTTGTGTAGCCACAATAATTCCAGGGTTGCTTGAGGTTAATAAAACCTTTTTTTGAGGAGCCGCTTTCACATATTGTAACAATTTTAACCACGGAGCCCAGATGGTGTTCTATTTTATTTAACAAGATTAATTTTCCACTCATGGGCTGACTGGTGAATAGCTGGCCAGGGCAGTCATGGTCAGGTCCAATCATGACAGGTTGTAGTGTGTTCAGCTGGATTAGCCCTGGCATCTCATCATGCTGATTCATGCCTTACATAAAGAGACAGAGACACTGACGCGTTTGAAACATTCTATCTAAAACCGTCGCATGACAATGTTGCTTGCCGAAAATAACAGATTTTCGACTGTAAAACATGTTTTATTTCCAGGCGAGCAACATTACAAACAATTAGACTTGAGAGCATGGCCTGCAGACAGAAAAAATGAATGTGCGGCTGCAATGTACGATAAAGAACCATTTAAAATACTGCCAGCTTTGTGTCCAAAATCCAAACCCAAAGCAAGGTTTCCTGTATTGCCAAAAACATCACATTAGGTGAAGGTCACCTTTATGTTCCATGATGTTTGTGTTAAATATGGTAATACAGAGGACACAAAAGGTGAGACATCGGCCATGTCTTTCCGTTTGAATCTCTCTTTAATATATTGGTGGTCTGCTGCTCGTATGTACACAGTGCAAATCATCTTACACATGACTCACAAAATCCCTGGCAGTAAGAGAATAACGCAAAGCACTTGGGAGGCAGACGCTGGCTTATAAGACCCCGACACTGGCAAACAGGAGGCGTGCTGACAGCTCTGCATCCTGACTCAGTAGGGAAAACCTTCACCCTGAAAACATCGTAAAGTCAAGATTGAAACCCACTGCCACTGTTTCTGTGTACTATAGGTTCCTTCCGCATGAATAAGACAAGAACCACATGAGTGAGACAAGAAAAAAGAGAATCTCCAATGCATTTTGAGATAACTGGCTCCATTGAAGCACTCAGCCAAAAGATCTTAATCTCTCTCTCTCTCTCTCTCTGTCTGTGTCTGTCTCTCTCTCTCTCTCTCTCTCTCTCTCTCTCTCTCTCTCTCTCTCTCTCTCTCTCTCTCTCTCTCTCTCTCTCTCTCTGTCTCTCTCTCACTCTCTCTCTCTCTCTCTCTCTCTCTCTCTCTCTCTCTCTCTCTCTCTCCCCCTGTTATGTGGTGTCCAGCTCTCCTGAGCCTAAGCCTCATATCAAATAGAGATCTAGGATGAGCTCCAAAAAAAACAGCCCCCCGCCCTTGCACCATCCCACCCGCCTGGAACGCATCTTACTCTTTATTGTGAGCAAAGGTCTGCAGCAGCTGGCACTGAGAGGTCCGAGGCTGAAATTATCTTATCTCCCATCAGCTATAAATATTTGACAGAGAAGGGAGAGAGACGAGGATAGAGGAAGAGGGCAGTAGGAGGACAGGCAAAAAGAGAGACAGAGAGAGAGGAGGGGTCTAGGGACCTTCTCCAACCTATAACGACAACTGTGCCCATGAGAGATTTTCAACAATTTAAAAGTCAGACAGAGCTGGGGATTTGCTGGTCTCTTCAAGTAGTGAACATATGTAGACATGACTTGTCAGTTACAAACTCTTGGCTGCACGTTGCAGCCAAACTCTGTGCCTTACACAGAACCAGAGCTGGTACTGGCACTTACTGTTGGTCCTCATCACCACTACCTCATTCCACAGTATGGAAACTCAGGTGGTATTGTAAATAAATACTGTAAAACAGTCTGGACAGCTTTTATATTTACACGGCACTCCCATACCATGCCTAATCAAAGGAAACAACCGCCCAAAACAAATTACAGGTGGTCTCTGTGTGTGTGTGTGTGTGTGTGTGTGTGTGTGTGTGTGTGTGTGTGTGTGTGTGTGTGTGTGTGTGTGTGTGTGTGTGTGTGTGCGCGTGTGTGTGCGCGTGTGTGTGCGCGCGTTTGTGCATGCGTGTGTGCATGCGTGTGTGTGTGTGTGTGTGTGAGAGTGCGTGTGAGTGTAGGCTACATGTGTGCATGGGGGTTTCTATTCTTACATCAAACTACGTCAGTTTTTTCTTAATTCATTCCATATTATTCACTGACCTCTCTCTCAGTCTCATTCCCTCTGCTCTCTTCTTTCTCCAGATCATGGTCCAAACACAAAAAGTGAAGATTATATGAAGAGTGGAAAAACAAAACTAATTACTCTAGGTATTCCAACCAGCCATTGCTGCTAACAATGTAATTACAGGGAAATAGAGTTTGGCCCTGGCTGGGATGACAATGTCCTCACACTGACAGACCAGTTCCTGGTCTAAAATCAATTATTTAAAACTTAAAAGTCCCAAACCTTTGAAGAAGACAAAAGACAAAAAAGTGAAACCATTATCAGGAGTTTATATAACCTAACATAAACTCGTCCTCTTTTATTTGTTAGCTAGATATTACGTGTCTACATACATTTTTATAGATTTTGAGACGTTGCCAGGAAATAGCCTATAACTTCCCTTTAGACAAACAAAAGCTCTCTTTAAAATCCAATGAAGCTCATTTTGTCATCTTTAACATCTTTTTTAAAACGCCATAACACAGGTAGCGAAATTTTACAAGGGCATCTTGTCGTTTAATCACCAATTAACTACTGTAAACTGTTATCTTTGGGTGGATGCACCTTTGAACGCTATCATGGGTGAGAAGGCGCACACAAAGGGTGGTTAAGCCATAAAATTAGGGTAGCTATTTGACAAAAGGCAGATACAAGTCTGTATAAGGCAGAGGTGAAGGCTGAGCACCAGCAGAGCTGATAAGACAAGCTCATCTTTCTCAGACCACTGCCAGTCAAGAGCCCTTTCTTTCAGATGGGGGTCTGCACCTTGCTTTCCATGCATATAATTAATTAACATAAATCGGTACCATGTAAAAATGGGTGATTTCTTTATACTATTTGTTAAATTAACAATCAGGATTTTACTATGTAAGATGAGATATTGTGGCATTTCATAAGACTGTCTACCTCTAAAAGGGGCCAAGTTATGCAACATGACAGTAAAACTCTGACTATAAGCTACTGTTTATGCCCGGTTATAAAAAATGAAAAAAGAAAAGAGGTGTGTTTCCTCTGCCCAGTTTACTGCCTCCTCTATGGCCCTTGCATAATTTCGCAATCTTTTAAAATACTGCCTGTAAAAAAGACTACATGCAAATGTTTTTGATTAAAAAGCAAACAGGAACCACTGTTTTCCGTGAATGCAAAGTTCATTGCCCTGTTAAACTCAGGTACGGGCGTATTCCATGTGAGACCAATTAGCCTACATAGGTAATTATAGCGTTGTAATCAACATAGATTTATTTATTTTCTGTTGTTTATACTGTATATGTTAGACCACTCGGGAATGATACAAGTCAGTAACGATGCAAGTTAGAAATGCATGCCCCACCCAGTTACCAGTAAACGATGCAAGTTAGAAATGCATGCCCCACCCAGTTATGCCTTACCCATTGTACCGGTTTTCAGAATATTCGTTGTAGGCTACTTGTCCGTCTGTCTATGTCCGTTTAATTTCTGTATCTGTTTGTCTGAGTAATAACCTTTATGCATATATTGACATCTTTGTATGTGTCTGTCCTTTTATGCCCTTATATGGAGATCCCTTCATGTCATCAGTATATTTGCGCATATATGGGCATGCCCATATATGGCCATATTGGTTGGATTGGCTGTTCTAGGCAACTATATCTCCATATATGCCTATAGTATATAAATCGGCGGTTCTGGATAACCACCTACTGGTAGAACTTGACAGAGTCCTAGATAATTGCGAACGCAGTGAGCACTTACTACGAGTAAGACGCGCGAACGCGGGAAGCGAACGCACTCAGCTCCATATATGGGCACAAAAGGGGCCAGGTCCACAACAAACAAATCACTGGCCCCTTTTGTGCCCATATATGGAGCTGAGTGGACCTGGCCCCTTTTGTGCCCATATATGGAGCTGAGTGATTGCTGATGCAACACACTCCATATTTGGATAGCGGGACAGACGGACACACACACAGACAGACAGACAGACAGACAGACAGACAGACAGACAGACAGACAGACAGACAGACAGACAGACAGACAGACAGACAGACAGACAGACAGACATGATCTGCTAGGTCTCATAGTAAGTGCTCACTGCGTTCGCAATGAGACCTAGCAGATCATGTCTGTCTGTCTGTCTGTCTGTCTGTCTGTGTGTCTGTCCCGCTATCCAAATATGGAGTGTGTTGCATCAGCAATCACTCAGCTCCATATATGGGCACAAAAGGGGCCAGGTCCACTCAGCTCCATATATGGGCACAAAAGGGGCCAGGTCCACATATACAGTAACAGCGGGACAGACACACAGACAGACAGACAGACATGATCTGCAGGGTCTCAGCTGCGTTCGCTTCCCGCGTTTGCGCGTCTTACTGGTGTATACAGTGTCTGAAGTTGGTCGGCCCCATATTTGCGCAATGTGCATGAATATACAGTATATGGGCTATGCGGAACCTACGGCCGTATCGGTCAGATTGGCTGTTCTGGACAACCGCCTATCTGACTGTGGGCATATAAATGTCCCTCGGGTCATCTGAGACACACGCACCAAGTTTGAAGTCGGTCGGTTGAACTGTTCTCGACACCATTCATATATGTGAATAACAGACGGACATACAGACATATACATAATGCATACACACACGCATGAATGCACGCACGCACGCACACACACACACACGCACGCACGCACACAGTAGACTATACATAGAATAGTATATAGCCTACCTGCAGAGTAATGTCCTTCATTTCATTCCTATTTATAAGAAAGAATTTCCTGATGAGTACAGATATAGAATAGGTCATAGCTCGGATGTTTGCACTAAGAGGACCTTTCAGCAAGTCACGTCCATGCAGCTCTATTCCATCTTCTCCCCTTGGGCAACATATGACTCTGCAGGAGAAGGCTGCACCAAAGAGAGAATGCTACTAGATATTGGAGGTGACATGGAAGGCCCTGTTTCTCTTTCAATCAATTCCTGTCACTGCTGGTTCATATTGTCTTTTTTTGTTGTGTCTGTCTTTTCATCAATAAAAATTAAGTGGAAAAAAAGGGGCAGTGTAAATACGCCAAGTCCCCCTGATAACCTCAATAGTGTGGATTGGAACAGAGCAAGACTTCCTCCTCCGGTGTGTCTGGAGTGGAGCTGAGTTTAGGGAGAAGATGAAGCACACAGCCCAGGTCTGGGAGGTGATTTAATACAGCTATAGCATTTAGAACAACAAAGCCCAGCAAGGCAGCCACTTGGACCACTCATCAAAGAACAGTGTGTTAACCACTTGCAGAAATGCATTCTTCGCAATTGTTTTCAATCACAAGAGCGGGAGAGAGGGAAGGAGAGGAGGAAAGGAGACGGGAGGGGATTTGAGGATGAAGAGAATGAAGAGGGGGGTGAGGAGGGCAAAGTCACAAAACTGTCAAGCTGATGACATTGTAACAACACTAAATGTACAATGGACAATTCGCCATCCACTTTCGTGGGAGTGATTCAGTTACGGCCTAATATCTGTCAAGACCATCTCTCTACCCAGTACTCCTCTTTTCCTGTGCTGCACGTAGTTCAGGCCACAGCTATGCGCCAACTGTTGTCTTTTCAATTAAGGATAATTCAACACAGTTCATTTGGTCTCCAGCAGGTCCAGATGACCCGATGCAATGATCACAGCTGCCGGTTCTGCAGTATGGGGACAGAACTTAATTGTTTCTTGTAAGTTTGGGTCATTTTAGTCCTGGTACCAAATCACGGAACCGCTTATAGCCTAAATCATCATCAGACCGCTTTGCTGGATCAGTGTTAATATCTGAGGCTCCCATACAGTTCACTTTAACATGCTGGACCAGTGTTAATATCTGAGGCTCCCATCCAGTTCACTTTAACATGCTGGGTCAGTGTTAATATCTGAGGCTCCCATACAGTTCACTTGTACAGTACACAATATAATGAAGGCTAACATTTGATTATTATCTTTTTGATTGTGGTTTAAGAAGGCCACTGTTGCAGATTCATTAACATTTGCTATTGAGCAAAACTGTATGTATGGGGCAATGTAGTGTCTTTGTGAACGGCCAAAATCTTTGCATTTATATTCATTTTCTTTTACAAGTATGCATCCCTGTGCTTTATTCAGGATTTAGAACAGCTACACATTTTCAGTGGAAAGGGCCCACATAAACCCAGAGAAATATATCTCTCCTTTAAGGCCAAAGCCCAATTTATATTTTGTCGTACGATGGTGTTTTATCCAAGTTCACAACCATCATGTCTACAACTGGTTGTGAGCTTGTAGACGTCGCACACCACCGTTGTACGTCAGAGCATAAGTTAGGCATAACACATCCTGGTCTAACATAAATACCGTTCTAAATGCTACTGCCACTAGACCAGGGTGTTTTCCCTTCTAATTATTTTACCAGAACCGATTGCTTACTCTCAGAGTGATTAATCAAAGTTAAGAAAAGCCAACCATCAACTGAGGCATGTTTCGCATTTCCTTCTGCTGGTGCAGAACCCGTCTCGGGTCTGGCTTCATGGCCTTATTACAAGTTAATTGAAACCTTGTTTAGAAATACCAAGGTCAACATTTCCAGCCGTGTTATCCCAATTAGTCTGCAATGAATCCCTTTAAACAGGGCCGTATTGAGTGGCCGACCCGATGTGCTACTTGAATTCCCAGTGGGACACCCACATGCATAGCCTGGGAATGAGAGAGGATGATTGGAAGAGTGGGGGAGCTAGAAGGAGATGGAAGTGTGCAGTCTGTACAGTTACAGTGTCACGTACTGCTGTCTGTCATAATTTCTCATGTAGGGGACTTTTAATCCAGAAATTCTGACCTGAGCATGATAGTACTCAAATAAAGTACTACTTTAAATATTTTAACCAAAGCAATCTTTATTTAATCATTTTGTAGCTTTTCAATTGTATATGTTTTTTATAGAGCTATAGAATTCGACCTGCACCCATAGGAACATTTAGGTCAATAACAAGGAAACGGAAGATGTTCTCTATCTCAACAACTACTGCAGTAGTTGTTGAGATAGACACGTTGACATGTCAACGTGTCCTTAAGCAAGTCATTTAACCCCTAACTATTTCAGCAGAGCTGCCTTGCTCAGCTGGGCAATATTAGAAGGTGGTAGTTGTATTGGGTAGCTCCCAGGTGTGAGTGTATGTAAGTATAAGTGTGAAGCGAGGCTGTGGTGAAAAAGGAGCAGGGTGTTGGACAGTAAAAACATTCCCAGGGTATATAAGGATCAATGGTGCTCTCCTATAATAGTAATCTGCAATATGTCTGGATGCTACAGTATACTGCTAAATGTAACCTTTAGTGGGTGAAGTTAACACTATAACATAGAACACTATATTAGGGTCCATGCATGGTTTGAAATATTGTCCACTAGTTGGATAGTAATACCCAGTCCCCAGGAAAAGAAGGGGAAACAGGTTTGATCCTGTCCACAACTGATGTGATGTGTCTTAAACATGCATTCTGGCAAAGCATCCTTGAGCAAGGCACTGAACGTTGACGTTCTCAGTCAATCAAAGTATTTCTGGATAGGAGTATCAGCTTCTAATCATGCACAATTGCACAATTGCACATAGGCCTACTCCAAAATGTTATGAGTGGTCTGTTGAAACTGCAGGAACATGGACATTTTGACTTTCCTGTGTAATCAATATGATTATGTTTTCTCATTGCTACATATTTTGTTAATGACGAAAGTATGATGAAAGTATACAATGGGTCTTAACAGGAATTAATTCAGGCAGTATAGACAGGGAATCAACAATTGATTGCTTAACAAGATTCTTTGTATGTGCAAAATGAAAGCAGCTTGAAATGATGGCTCATCATCGCCTGTGAAGTCTTAGCACATTCCCACATTGATGAAACCTGCTTCTTCAGAGTCTGAATTCACAGACGCAGAATGCAGAACAGAGCTGATTGATTAGAGTTCGCTGACCAACTCATACATCTGGAGAGGAAATGCAACAATTTCTTAAACCTATCAAACAGATTCTGGTAGACATTCCTATCTGATTACTTTCCAAGAGTGAAATGCTATTTAAATTCTCTTCGGAAACCGGTACTATATTTTACTAAATATTCCTACAGTATGTCGTGAGGGAGCAACTCTGCCAAGACATAAAACAACACCCAAAGTTGGCTGATTGACACGTCTGTTTAAAGGCCCCATGGACAACTTGTTTTTAGAGCTGATCTGTGTCCCAGAAATGTACACAAACCCACAAAGTGATCAATGATTTTGAGGTGACTGCCAGTCACCTCAAAATCATTGATCACTTTGTGGGTTTGTGACTGACTGGCATAGTGTGAATATGAATTGGCTTTGCCTTTGCACAAGCTTTAGAACAAAATCACAGTTGTTGCGACCATAGGTTGCAGATTATGAAAACCTGCATTTCATGCCAGTCAATCCATCACGCCCCATAACACGTTCCATATATGACCGTCATGAAGATCACAACACTTACCTCATCAAACCCTGGATAACCATACATGGAGAAGACTGGATCATCACCTAGATCTGCATATTTGGAGCCGGCCAGCATGGTGTCCATGACCTCATGGACACCATGTGGATCTGACCTCATCAAATCCATAGATCTCCATATATGGAGCTGACCTGTTCTGACATTCCATATGTTGATCCGTCCTTCCTTTTCGATATCTTTTGACTGATACCTGTCCATTCAAACTCTAGACAGGCCTGCCCCAAAATAATTAGCGCAGCTGCGCCCGGCAGCCAGGGAAAACTAGAGTTATCAACAGGCCCGAAAATGAAGGCCCGGCCCTACCTGGGCCCTAACTGGGCACTAACTGGGCTGGCCTCAAGCCCCGCCTGACCTTACTAATTGGCACACATTTTACGCCCTACTTGGGCCAAAAACGTCACAATTAAATAAAAATAAAAAGGTCCATATATGGGTATTCCCAGACCTGTTGTTTTAGTGCAACCTCAGGGCGTCTTCACTGGTGTGAAGTGAGGGACGCCTGTATTTATATGTACCACATGATGTCACATGACGTTTACTACAAACATTAAAAAGTCCATAGACTAAACTTAGCTGCCATATGACATCATTTCAAAAGCCAGATATTGGAGCGCACCTCAAAAACAAGACGTTAGAGAGTAGTTAGTTGTCTTTTTTGAGAGGCGATAACCCCTCCTATGCCCATGGCTTTCCGGGTTTGTCTAAACACAAACATTGAAGAGCAGAAAAGTGACGATGGAAAAGTGAGGACGCAAATTGTGATTGGCCAGAATGAGATGATGTATGACTCATGAGCGTCCCTGACTTTACACGGGTGTGATTCTTTTTATGTTGGGGTGAAATCTGTATATTTAGCTAAGATCTTTTCCATATCTGCAACTCCAAGATTGAGAAATATGAAATTAACCTTGCCAAGGTAAGAATTACATCATAGTTCACCTTGCAATAAATTGATTGCATGTAGGAGCTTTGTGAAGATGAATGGGGGTTAAATGGGTATGATCTCACGTAACTATGACTTGTGTGTTATGGATGTTCATGTTCTAAAAGAAAATATTGTTGCTGTATTTCTCTTTCAATTGAGTGAAACCAGAATTTTCCATGACAGATGAGAGACTATGAACAAAAAAAGAAAAGAAAAGAAAAATGGAAATGATGATTGCTTATGTAAGTACAACACAGCTTGGTAGGAGGATAGGATTCCAGCAGCAATCAATATCAATATCTCTCCAATCTGAGTAATAGCATAGAGTTACAGTGGAGTGGTTAAGGGGAGCTCCCTGCTGTGGTTTCACAGCTTCCAAAAACACAAGCAGACAACGCCATTACCATGCCTTTTTAGCCAGCCATGTTGAGCACCCGGCTTCTCCTTTCACTGCACTTCCACTCCAAATACACAGATCACTGCTCAAGGTTAAGAAAGCAGGGCCTGTGTATTTTGGCAGGTGGACTATATTCTGAAAGAGCAACAAATCTTCTATATTTAGTTTTCGATGGCTGAGGGAGCAGACGGAACCAACCGAGGACTGAGGTCTTTAAACTCGAGTGCAGCGTGAAAAATGGCGAGGACACAGCACAGTGTGACACAGAGCAGGAGATACAAACCACAGTCATGTATAGCACATTGTCAAGTTCTCAGTGACAGAAATGTGAACTGAGCTGACCTATTTCATTGTTGTTGAATGAAATCTCTTTAATACATGATGACCACCCTCCACCGCTCCAGCCGGCATCTTTGCTCAGGTGTTGGAAGAACCAAACTGAAAGATTTCCATCCACTTTCTGCAATGTTCTTTCTTTCTGCAACGTTTCACTTTATTTTTAACTTTTGGTATATATGACCTTCATCAATGCATAATGTGAAATGCATGAATGAAATCTTTTATATTTTACTTTATTATATTTTAATTAAATATTTTCAGAATCAAATATTTTACAGCATTAAAACATTTGTAAACTAAAAGCTGCACTCAGTGGAACGCATATCTCCGCCAGGCTGGGTAACAATTTGGCCAAGTCTGTCATCAGTCATTGTGACATGGTTTCAACCTGATCCGACCTCCATTGATTTCCATCTAATCTAACTTGAGAACCGTTCGCCCCACTGACTTCAAATCCGACACACGCGTTCCACCAGGGGGTGCAGTGCCTGGTGTCGAGTCGGTCGGACCCACGGTTGTCCAGAACCGCCCCAAAAGGCCTCTGCCCGGGCTCTGGACAGGGCCCCTGCCCAGTGTCCATATATGGAGCTGGCCTGTTCTGACGTCTGCATAGACTCCATATTTGGGCAGGCCTGACAAAGAACTCCATATATGGGCATAAAAGGGACACAGACATAATATCTCATGGGGCATGCTATGCTGTAGAGGCTCCAACATGCACCACTCTAGTCATCAAAACTTCTGGTCGTCTGTAGTGGTTGATGTGTGTCTGTGTGCCCAAATATGGACACGCCTGATATGTCAGTCAGTGTAGTGCAAATCAGTGTTGTAAGGCAACAGTTAACAGTCTCTGTTTCTAGAGCTCAATCAGTGACAGAGAGATGGAGGAGGGAGAAGAGAGGGAGATTAGAGCTGGATCAGCGAGAGTGTGAGAGACAGACAGACAGGCTTGTGAGACGAGTGAAAACATAATCTCCTCCATTGCCTCCGGTCTGGCGGAGATAATAATGTATAACCTAGTTGATCATGAATCTATCATCATATCGTGACAGAAGGAGGGCAGCGAACCCTTCCCATTTGGTCGCCAGTGACAGCGGTACGTGGGTTACATCTCATTCCAGCACCAACTTGCTTTAGCTCTGCACGCTGTGGAGCGACGGACGGGGAGATTTACGGCAGAGTGTGGAACAGCAGCTGGCCCGCTCCACTGCGCGAGAGAGGGAAGCTAATCTTGTTTACATTCAATCTGCTATTTCCTCCCCTCTGAAACCTTGAGAGAGGAAAGTCATGTAATACTTGTATTAAAAATAAGTGTAGCAGAAACAGGCCTACTGGCAGTGTGCAGCAAAAGCTTTGTGGCTGAGCCAAGAGGGCCTGTGGCGTAAAGCAATCGATATGTGCAATATTCCAGAATGCACTCTTGAATAACAATAACCTACGCTTAGACTTGCACCACAAGGTCTCAGTCCAGTCCAGGGAAAATAACTGGGACTACTTGCTATGTCCATATTGATTGGAGCAGTGTGCTGAATGTGATGAAATGCAAAAAAGAATAGGAAATGCATGCGCACGCATGTGTGCACGTGTGTGCATGCGACGCGAGTGTATGTGTGCGTGTTTCCATTTCAATGTCAGTGTGAAGTCTGTGAACAGATTGAATACTAGGTCAATAATGTATGTTTATAGGTTATCCATCACATTACTTAGCACTGACAACGTACGTATGATGACAAGAGGAGATTAGTTGTATACAGCAAAAGAACAGCAGATAAACTTCTGAATTGCACATAAAATTATACATTGGGTATGCTTCCTGCAAGTTAGTAGGAACACAGGTCATACACTCATGAAGTTCTGTTTTCACCAACATTATACTTTTGTAGATTAGTCCTGCCCACAGATTGTCATAAAGATTGTCTCGCCTGCTGTGCTTAAGAATGAAACAATTTGAACTTCCTAAAAAAGGTGAAAAGTAGTTGAGAACATAAGGGAAGGATTTGAAAGTGTACCTAACATCTCATTGAGGATCCCAGTAGTGGTCTGCAGTGCCCACAGCATACTATACTATACGGGGAGGGGGACACAGAGGAAGTATGCGGCGGCAGTATCAAACCCAGTTCCTAACCAGACATAACTCACCACAAATGAAAATGACAGCATGTGCTAGTAGTACACCTCCCTCAGGTACCCCAATAACTTTGATTTTTCCAAGCCCGCTTGCCTTTTCCCAACGTCCCGAAGCTCCACGGCCACGCCTTCCATTCAGGACTGTTCCTGGGTCGACAAGATTTGTGAAGTTTCTGGTACCTTAGTAGCACTTACTTGTTCACACTTGGACACATGCACACATACAAATGCACACATTTATGTCTGAACACCCAATGAAAACAGCTGCAGCAACTAGAATTACATTACATGTCCAGGGGTTGAGGAGAAACAATTGGAACACAGAAGAAAAAGAGAAAGAAAAAATGGGAGGGAGGGAGGAGGGTGAGGAAGAGTTTATATCACGTAAGTGATGATTTGGAGTAAGTACCTTGGAAAAAATACAAAGCTGATAATGTAAGCAACAAATGAAAGGAAATAGGGATAAAATAGGAAAAAAAACACAGCGGAAAAGCTTGTTCTTTTTACGGAAACTAAATTTCAAACTGAAACCATGCAATCACCACATTAAAGAGCTCCCATTCTTTAGTCAACCACCGGTATGTGTAGTGGATTGCCAGGGCAGTGTTTTCCATTAGATGTCTCTCTATTTTTTCAGTTGATCTGGCAAATTAACTTACAACAGGCTGAGCACAAGATGCAGCCTGGAAGAGAGCGTAGCAGCAAATTGCATTTATCAAAAACACTCACCGGGGCTGTTTACTTTATGCGATCTAATAAAAGAAAATGCATGCTGAGAGTGTCTCTGTGATTGCATATGGATATAGGAGAGCAGTAAGGCCCAAGTGCAACCGCCTCAACCACATGAAGAGGGTCCACATTTTAACTCCATCGCCGTCATTTGTTTATCACTCTAACTTAATCGTGATATCTTTGTGACACAGTTTTTCCCATGCCGGCTGGCTTGTTGTGATTGCTCATGCTCTTCGTCGGATTCTTTAAGGATAACAAACCTGCAGTCCGCCGCCTCCCTCCCACTCTCTTTAATTAAAGGTAAAATAATGTATTTATTTTTATTTAGATCACATTATAAATTACAAAAATATATTTTTATTTATATATTTGTTTGATTGAAGAGCAAGCTAGGGCACATTCCCGCTGTCCTGCCACCCTTCCTACCACATGTTTTATAGAGCTTGCTGCGGTTCTCGGTGAGAAAGCTGCCAGCATGCGCTGCAGGTCAGCCAGGCTCATGTTGTATAATGTATACTAGGCTACGTAGGCCCGTATAGGTCTGAGCATGAATAAATGTGACTGAATGGATGCTTAATATGGGTACACTCTTAGAATTCTCTTTAAGAACACCTCTTAAAGAACACCTACATGTGACTGAATGGACGCTTATTATGGGTACACTCTCAGAATTCTCTTTAAGGACACCTCTCTCAGTACACTCTCAGAATTCTCTTTAAGGACACCTCTCTCAGTACACTCTCAGAACACCTAGGATTATAGGCCTACACAGATAATGTTTTCTATTCACTAGGGTGGACATTGTCTGCTCCCAAACCAAAGGTGGAAAATAAAGGAGATATTCAGTGTTTTAGTGTGACATCCAAATAGGCTCTATGTGGAGACTGCATGGCCCCAAACTTTAGGATGACCCTGTAAAATACATCATCATTACGTAGCATTATCCAGTGTTTCTCTGTTCACTCAGTCTTTTCGGAGAAGCGCCTAATGAACTTCACAGATCCGCTGGCTGGGAATATAAACGGGTTTGTCCCCCTCTCTCTACTCTTTCTCTCTCTCTAAACGGTTTCTGTGTTATGTTAAACTTGGGGTTCCAAATGGTTTATTGTATTATATATATTCCAGCCATACTAAATTGAAATCCCAACACCCTACCTATAGCCCAGCCTCAGCCCCAGCACAGTCACAGCCAATCCAGGTTCTGGAGGGTCATGGTCCCCCAGTTTTTATAGCTCTCTTTAAATCATCAAGTGCTTAGCAAAAATGGCTAAGTGTCTAAAAAGTAAAACAATGCAGCCAGGTAAAGTAATGGGGAGCATGCAGTACACTCCATAGACCACCCAGCCAGCAGCAGCCGTGGTGGGGTAATTGCAGCTGTTCGGTTCTGCGAGACTGTGGATGGTCCTCCAGGCACTGGTCACCAGCTCTGATTAGAGAGAGAAAAACGTTCATTTCTTCACGACAGAGTGCAGATGGAGATGGATTGATTTCCTCCTTTCAATCTAGCTCTCTCTCTTTCTCTTTCTGTCTCGTGTACGAACTGTACGCGTGCTGTGAGGACATATGCACTGGGCCAAATGTCCTTGTAAGCAGGTTTTGTTCTCATTCACATTTCTCTGTGAGCTCGTTAGACCGTAGCCTGTCCTCCTGACTTCATCCTCTGTCATTACATACAGTACAGATCACTGTCCATAGAGACAAGTCCAGTAGAGTAGACTACTAGATAACCATCATCCACAGAGAGCCATGTGCATGCAGGAGATCCCTGAGAGTGACCCTGGGGGGGATCAGAGGGACACTGGCCAATCACGATGGAGAAACGAGAAACCAGAGCAGTGCAGAGGGGATACTACAGTGTGGGAAATGTGAAATGTCTTCAGTAAGCAGCAACTTCCAACAAGCACCCAAACCACAAATTTCTGTTGGAAACAAGACGGAGGCTCATCATGGGAGCTAGCTGCCTGAAGACTATATTCTACTGTACTCATAGACACATAATCTCTCTCTACCTCTGTAGTGTGGCTCTTTCTCAAGGTATACACCCTGATTCTGACAAGATAAAAGCACATGAGGGGCTGTAAATGTTTTTTTAGAGCTGCCGACTAAACATGATTCTTTAGACATGAAATGTAAGCAAAGATACTGTGGAAATATGAACTTCAAACCAAATAGGCCTACTACTACTGCTCCCAGCTTTTAGTTTGACACCAGAAAATGTAATCCAAGAGTGGTCAGAACAGTGTGGAAAGACATTATTATAATATGCCATATTCCCAAAGGGAGACCTGCTTTTTTATTAGTATGCAGCGTTTTAGAGAGTGTAGGGCCCAGTGGAATCTCACCGTTGACTGTCCAGCCAGGCCAAAATCAGCCAGTTTCGCATGACCTTCCCTGTTGAGGAATAATGTTCCCAGCTTTCATCTCCCTGTGGATTTTCCCCATAAAATGCAGATACTGCAGACCCTTCAAGGTTGATTTGAGGATTGAGGCTATCTCATCCTTGTTGAGCTGTGCAACGAAAACATACAGAGAATCTTTTTCCAGTGATTAAGATCCTCCAAGGTAACGGTTGCTGAAAACTCCCGGGGTATGAAAAGGCAAGTCAGTACAATTTTAATTGTTTTGCAGTGATGAGCCACCAGGTGTTATTTATTGTCTCCATCAGGCCGAAGGCATGGGGAGAGTATGTTTTGCACTCCGAGTGTGTGTGTGTGTGTGTGTGTGTGTGTGTGTGTGTGTGTGTGTGTGTGTGTGTGTGTGTGTGTGCGTGCGCTGTGTGTTTGTGTGTGAGACGCTGCTCAACAGTGCCATCCAGTGGTATTAGCAAGGTGTTTCAGCTGTTCGTGCTCAGACACAGGGACACAGGGACACGTATAGGGACACACATAGCTGTGTATAGGAGTGGCTAGCACCACTCAAAAATATCTGCAGTAGACTAGACACTTTAATGCTACATGTTATTCCATTCATCAAAGCTTTTCAAACACATTTAGTGATTTGACTGAGGTTTGCAAAACACAACAGACACCGGTTGACTCATTTTAGTGTATGACTATTTGAAAGTGAGTAGTAATTGTGGACGCAGAATATATCTCTCTCTCGCTCTCTCTCTCTCTCTCTCTCTCTCTCTCTCACACACGCACGCACGCACGCACGCACGCACGCACGCATGCACGCACACCCTTAGATGAACACTCAGTTTTACACCGCTCACAACTCACAGTTCAATGTCAGCCTAAGCCTCTAAACCTTTATCCAGTTTCCAGGCACACAGTCAGTCAATAAGTCAGCCTTTCAACCAGTCGGCCAGCCATTCCAACAGTGGCAAACAAGTGTCAGAAAGGCCTATGAATCAAACATCCCCTGGCTGATGCCTGGCTGTCCAGGACATGACTCACACACACCAGAGTGGCAGTGGCAGGCAGCAAGGGAGGCAGTGATGGAGGGAAGGAGGGGAAATTCCCATTAAGGGATGGCCAAGGCACCAGGCTCAGCCAAGCGGTCCAACAGAATATGCACTTCATTAGTGGGAAAGTGCCGGGGAGAGCCGGGTCGGGCCAAGTTCTGTGAGGCCCGGGAAAAGCTAATAAAAGTCCAGGCCAGGGAGCAATATACAACTACAATCAAGAGAGGAAGACAGCGATCTCTTCAGAAGAATGCTACTTCAAAGCAAAACATCAGAGAGGCTTAAAGGATACTCGCTCTACATGTATCTCAGTAGTACATTTTCTTAAGCAGCTGTCTTTGACCTTATGCTTGTGCATGCAGCCAAATGACATCAACTGCCAAACTGTGCTGCAAAAGGGATCTTGAAGGCTATGAAACAATGCAATACAATCAGATTGGCAGCATGACTCACTGTCTTTACAGCTGGGCTTCTCTCCAGCAGAATTCTATTTCTATGCAGAAGTTCAGAAAGACAAAGCTTGACAGCTTCTCAGTGTCCAGATTTAGTCCGATTTCTGTCTTTGCAGCTGGTCTGGAAGAGCTTAGTCTGACTTACACCACCATGGCTCAACCCCGGACCCCTGAAGCTATAGGTTAAAAACCCAAGCAACCACCCAGCGATCTGAGCCGAGAGCTCACATAAAACACAAACGGTTTCATTGCCTTGACGCACACTACAACACTTACATAGCACATTGCCGTGTGACTCAAGTAAAGTGTAACTGCTGTTGCAATACCACAAAGCCTTTCACTGAGACGCGAAAGCCATAAAAGGTGAAATAGACAGCAAAAGATAGAGTGGAAGTCGAATATTTATGAAATTCCAAAGGGGCTGCAATGAGAAGTGTTTCAGTATGATTTCTGAGGAAAGAGACTGAGGAGGAAGCAGAGGTGATTCAGTCTATCTTCTATTTCCCAGGCCAACATAAGAACACGCACACACGCACGCACGCACACTGCATATGTGTGTACACGGCACAAACACCAATACAGATTCATGCACACATGTTCACACAGGTTGTGAAGGGCCCAGATGGATTATTAACGGTTGGTGTTTTTGTTGCTATCGAAGCCCTGCACGTACAAAATGTCAGATATTTATGGTCAGGATCTCCCTCATCACCAGTGAGCGAGGCTTAGCTGGCGGAGGCCGGGACTGAACGCAGCAGCACCTGGACCATTACAGATCCCAGCAGTCCACTTCAGCTGGCTGGCCGCTGGACACACTATGCACCAGAGGAGCTTGCTACCTCCAACCACCCCCCCCACCCACACACACACACACACACACACACACAAACACACACACACACACACACACGCACTCTCTCTCTCTCTCTCTCTCTCTCTCTCTCTCTACCCCCTTCCCCATCTCTCTCCATGCACTTAGCCCTTGTTTATTCTCTTAAACAGTAACAAAGGGACAGGGCCGCCGAGAACTGTATCTTTTTACGACTTGGTGACATCACTCGTAAAAGCGGCGAGGTAAACATGCAGCGTTTGGGCTCCTGGTCTTCCAGGTTTACAGTTCCCTACCTGTCCATCCAGAGGGGCCCCGTATAACCCCTGGTGACCCCCGCACCGCTGTCTGACTCCTGATTGGGGTCAGGAACATTGCTCATGTTGGTTTCACAGCCCAATGAAATCACCCCAATGGACACGCAGCCCTGTGCTGTTAATTTGGTCAGCAAGGAGCAGGCCGTGGTTTCTTTTTCCCTTCCCTTTCGATGTGCTTTAACAAACAGCACATGGATGAACTTTTAGCACTATAGAGTGCATGCCTTACTAGGTAGGTAGGTATATGTGCATACAATTGGGATAATGAATAATAATACCTTTCGTTGTAGGACTACTTGGAGCCATCTGGGACAAGATATAATTCTATGCTAAAATAATTACTGAACATCCAAACCACTGTGACACACTGTATAACTCCATGAGGACAGATATTACATCAAGCCAGGATGCATTTAGTGACAAACTACTCAAACGCACCTTTAACTAGGGTCTAACAGTGTTGTTGTAAGTGTCTGATCTGATCACAAGTTCACATCTCTGGGTATCTCACATGAACATAATGTGTTCATATGGCTGTGTTCTATTTGTTTAAATGTTCACATGTCATTTCATTCATGCTCTTCCCACGCATCTTTTCATATTGCTAATATGCACCATGTGACTTGATTAAGTACAGACAATGTGAGCCTGACCACCTGCGGATGTGGTTGGGCTCAGTGGATTACATTGTGCGCAAGATCCAACTTCCAGAACTTCCTGCTAATACATTCTGGCATGATCGCCTTGAAAGCCAGTCGCATTGAAATTACAACTATGCTTAAATTAAGCCATGGTCTGTGCTACTGTTGCTACAGCGGGGGTTGTAGCCCCCCATCATACATTCAATGTCACCTTGGTTCAACAAAGGCCACTGCATGCACCTTATTCCTCCTCTCAGACTTAGCAAAGTAGCAAAGAACAAACTTTTTATTGTATTGAACGACAGTGAGCATCAGCTGATCCCCAGCTGCAGAGGGATGCATAAACATGGAGTTTGTTTCTGCTGGTTACTGGGCCACTGGGCTGCAGTCAGCGCTGTAATGAGGAGCATTTGTCTCTGCTTCCTTCCTGCGGTCACTTTGACAGCATCTGTTGACTGTAGCTGCCCCCCCTCCCCCCGAAAAAAATCCCAGATACACAACGGCTAAATAAAAACACACAAATTAGCCATGTGGACCATGGTAAACATTTCCAGCTCCCCAGGACAGCTGCATGTAGCCGGGGATCCATGTGGTGTAGCTCTATTCTGCAATGCACGCCTTCTTCACATATTCTGTTCCACTAGCCAGAGACCATAATCTAATACGTCATCGTACAACCATGTCACTCAACAAAAAGAACATATTTTCAGTTGAAAGACAGTTCTTTTCAACAAGTGTGTTCGTACGTAATTTAAGTAAACGGGTAAACGGTGCAAGTATAAATCAGGCTTCCCCGTAAAGCTCAACCTTCTATTCTATAGCCAAATATTGTCAAGTCTTATTTAGCAGTTGTTATTGACTAGCGGGTGCGTTCGTATATAGTGCACTGAGCGCACTGTGCAATACAAACTAATATGACCTACAGGGCTGCCAGAGGGATGGGGGGGGGGGGAATATATGTCAATTGTTGAAAATGCTTATGTGTAATATAAAGAAAATGAATAAACATATGTTTAAAAAAAAATATATATATACCTACAGTAGAATTTCAAAATTTCAAGTGGTCTAAGGAGTCCATATGGCATGTCTTACGATTGCGATGTAAAGTGTGTAAAAGCCTACTGTGCATTTGTTATGTCAAGGACGTCATGGTTGTGACATTTTGTCAACAAGTAACCACATTCATAATGACAGACCACCATCTCTACACACATGCCAATTTTAATCTACAGTAAGATCGGTTAAGTTCAGGCACTCGGGTGGCACAGCGTTAAAGTCCCTGCTAACCACCACGGAGGTGGTGGGTTCGAATCCATTGTGGTGCATCCAGCTTTGTTGGGCGTCAATGCGAACACAATTAGCCCATGGTTGGGGTGAGTGTTGGGTGGGACCCGGGAGGAGTAGAATGTCCTACTGGTGGTTGGGGTGAGTGTTGGGTGGGACCCGGGAGGAGTAGAATGTCCTACTGGTGGGGCCTCCTCACTGGCAGGTGAGCTAGTAGAACAGCAGTGACAACACACTGTGTGGGGAGGAATCAATTGGCATAATGACTAAATTGGGGAGAAAAAGGGGTAAAAAATGATTGGCTAAATAACACAGGCAGAGACAACATGGTTATTTGACCTAAGTAGACCCAAGTAATCCACAAATTGTTGACATTGACATGTCATGGCAGCAAAAACGCAGATGTTTCTGAGCATGAAGAGTCTAGAGATGAACTCTAACCTTGAAGAGCATGCTGATGTTTTAAACATCTCCGCTCTCTTGAATATCTTTCACACCCGTTTAAGGAGAGAAGGCACTGCCCTCACTTCAATTTGTTACGCATGGCCTTGTCCAGCTCACTCCCTACTACCATGTCTACTGTGCCAGAATCTATAAAAGATCTGTTGCCTATCTGTTGCCTTTTTTATTTATTGGTTCATTTATAATTACCACGTGCACTGTTACCAAGGGAGCAGCAATCAATTCCATGTTTAAACCAGTAATACATCTACCATAAGCATTTAGGGAGATTTATAAATCTAGAAGTCCGAATAATTGTGGATGTGGAGCTTTTATAGTATTTTTAACGGCTCCCAGGACCGTGGAACCAGGCCCCAGGGCCCCTGGAGCTTCTAGCAGGCTCTCTTTGCACATCCAGTCAGAGAGAGCCATGCTCCAAGCTTAGGGACAGCATTCCCCTTCCCTTGCTAGGCGCCCTGGTACTCCTCCTACACATGTGAAATCAATACCACATCATTTATAGGCAATTCTCGCTTGTACCATCAAATCTAAAACATATTGCCAAAAGTATTACCTTTTTTTTTCTTTCACTCTCTTACCCCAAAGAAGGAAATCCACCGTAGGAATAGAAACTTTTAATAGATATCACTAGGAAATGAAATGACATGACAGTACATTTAAAGACTGTCAAAGATTTACTCTTTGAAATTCATCAATACATGACAGTGCAATTCTTATTTGACGCTTGGTAAATGGGGGTTTGAGAGCCATTTTAATCTCATGCCCACATGGCAAGGACGTGTGATTGGAGCAGCCGTGGAGTGTTAAGTTGGATGTGCAGACGGCCACACCAGCTCCAGGACCTCTCATAGGTGTTTAATAATAAAGCCTGGGTTCATCCAGCGCAGCACTTTGACTGGGATTATGTGCTTCACAGAGCAACCCCAGAGCCCTTTAACTTTCATAAAACATAATCCTGGAACACACTTCCACCATCCATCACTCTGACGTACGTACGCTGCACTAGGCACTCTTTGTACAGAGATGTTTTTTGTGTATGAATGTGACAGGTAGAATTCAGTGCTTCAAGGTGAATATTAATGGCTGGGTCTGTTGGCACACAGATTTATACCAACAGTATTTTTCACCTGTTTCATTCGGGGGCCATAGCTTACAGGATTGATTTCAAAAGTAATAGAAGTGGGAGTGGTGTGGTGTGGCAAGCGAATTGAACCTCCACAGAGGTGAGAAATATGTTATTTGTGAGCAAATTTAACACTACATCACACCTCTCTCTGCAAGCCCCTGAACGTCCAATTACGCCATTCAAACACCAGTGACTAGAGAGTGTTTCCATCCAAAAAAGTAAGAGGGGAATGCAGCACTTTCCTCTGTGGTACTGGAGTATTTTACCAGAACCTGGGCACCAATCTAAAGACAGACAGAGCAGCCTGTTTCTCTGAGTATTTCCACTCCCATCAGACACAGCAGCACACAACACTAGTATGCTCTTGCCACAGAAGGACTTTTTCCATCTCCTTCAAACAAATACCCGAGCTGTGACTCGACTTCCCCCTGGTTTTACGACAAAGCGCCAGTGTTGGTGTAAAACAGGTCATTGGGACCTCCCCAGGACCACGTTTGGTGGAGCCTTACAACCTGCCAATATCCACAGCCGCCCAAGAGCCCCCCTCCTGACCAATAACTTCACTCTCACCCGTATGTCGTAAACAGCTTAAAACCCTATTAAAAGCACAAATACATTTCAGAAACTAAGTAGACGTTTATAAAACAATATTTCCTGTCTGCAAGTTGACTGTAAATAATGTATTCAGAAGCTTATTACGTATTCCTAGTGGTGGTCAGACTTTTTTCCCTGGCTGCAAGTTGTGAACATGCATCCCTATAAATGCTTCAGTAAAATACGTCAATTTACTGGGCTGGAAGGGAAGTGATTACGAGTGACTGATGAGAGAGCAAAAGAAACGTCCCCAAAGACTGCACCTGTGGATACCCTTAACACAGTGTGTGTGTGTGTGTGTGTGTGTGTGTGTGTGTGTGTGTGTGTGTGTGTGTGTGTGTGTGTGTGTGTGTGTGTGTGTGTGTGTGTGTGTGTGTGTGTGTGTGTGTGTGTGTGTGTGTGTGTGTGTGTGTGTGTGTGTGTGTGTGCGCGTGTGTGTGTGTGCGTGTGTGTGTGTGTGTGCGTGTGTGTGTGTGTGCGTGCGTGCGCATGCATACAGACTGTATGCACGCATGCGCACACACACACATACTGTATGATACAGTATGTGTGTGTGTCTCCATACAGTATACGCAATAAACATAATTTGAGTGTGTTTGTATCCACAAGCATGCATGTGAGTGCATGTCCGCACATTAAATGCAGCTATTTAGGCATTCAAGCTATTAATTCATTTCAAACCACTATGGAACAGAATGCTATCAATAACACCAGAGTCCATTCATAAATGTTATTTCAGTTCAAACAGTGGGAGGAAAATGAGAGGGAGAGGAGCAACAAAGTTGGATTCTAGCCACCCATGGATATTTTTAGCATCTGAAGGAAAACATTTCAGTTTTCTATGATAGCATTATGACTCACTGAAGGGTTTCAATACAACAGCAAAGCACACACTTGCAATGATTGCTATTTAAATGACACCAATACAATAATACATGAACATTGTTAAGCAAAAACTGAATTCCACTATGCCTATCCTGCTGGTCCTTCACTGCCACAGGTCCGTCTTGTAACGGTGTCAGGGTTTGCTTTTTTTAAAGTAGAAAGCCATTTCCTGTCTCGTCTTTGTGCGGCGCATACATCTGGCACATCACAAAGAGAAAGAGAAAGAAAGCCGGGGGAATAAAGAAATTATATGAAATCACGCAGAATGAATGTTACTGTTGATGCTGTTGATGTGGGAAAAAGTCTGGGTCTGTTTCATTGTTCATTTTTCATCCAACAATATACGAGGAAACTTTCAATAAGGGGTCATTATTCTCCAACATGCCTAGTAAGCAGGACAAATGGCTCTCAATGGCCATTCCTTCCTCATGATCTCCATTCCTCACACCATCCCTTTCCATCAACCTATCTCTTCATGTTTCCACCACTATTTTTCCACTCTTCCATTTCTGTTTCTCCATCCTTCCATCGCACCATCTCTTTGTGTGTTTCTGTCCTTCCACTCCTCCATTGTTTTTAGCAGTCCTCCATCTCACTACAGGTACCAGACAGACAAAAGGGAGCCAAATCTTGCTACACCAGATTCAGCACTGGGCTCTTTTAAAAACGTCATATCTAACAGAGTTGCTCCGACGCTCTGTGCCTGTACTGATTTATCCCCCCAGGGTGTTTTGTTTGTGTCTCTCGTCAGCCTATTAACAACACTTGAGCGTGGCTGGGAAACAGGTGCCTGACAGGCTGAGTTTTACAACCCGTCACCAATTGAGCAGGAGCCAACGAGATAGAAGATTCACTGAAGAAGAGGACCTGCACCCACTGAACGAAGAGATTCTGCGAGCGGTGCAATCACACCTAGGACCTTGATGGATGACCGGTTGCCCCATGACTACACAAGTATCCGAAACAACTACAGCATTAGCAGTTCTAACAGAAGGCTCCCCGTAGTCGTTCTTGGCGGGTTGATCTGCCAGTGGACCGAAGTTTCAATCGGACCTCACTCAGTGAGAAGAAAGATGAGGCAGCTGTAATTATGTGAAGAGAAGGCTGTGATCTTAAAGCCTGCACCACCTCAGGAGGACTGTGTAAGTTGCCATTAAACACTGCAGTGCTCACAGACGACAAAGCAGCAGAATCTGGAGAATGGCCCACAATGGAAAGCAGGTCACTTCTGTCACTGCTGAGCCATTAAGATCCTCCCTTCACACCACAGTTAGAGAAAATACCCTTTTCATGATGGCCACATTACAATGCAAAAAATGCTGGGACTTTATGGGGGAGGGTTGCACATGCTGGAGACAGTTTGATATGGCCCTCCCTGCCTATATTTTAGCACTGGAGGAAATGGAGCCTGGGGCATGCAGGATTCTGTTCACTTCCCTCAACTCACCTGCTGGCTTTTTATACAAAGAGACCCCCCCCCCCCTCTCTCTTGCTCTCCCTCGTCTCCCCTCTCTACTTTTCGTATGAATTGGGAAGTAGGACTAATCTGTGTTGTTTGCAATCTACTCCTCATCTTGCAAAGTAACCTCTCAAGGCCACACAGGTTCACACATCTCTTGGTCACACAGTTTAATTCAGCTGAATGCACATCAGGTATAAGACCCATCAGCAGAACAGACATAGGATGATGTTTGTGACCATCATTTCTGTATGTTTCTGATACAAAAGCATAAAGCATTCATGCCATCCCCATAAGCTCATTGAATCTTTAAGGTAGCAATGGTCAGAGGGCCTGCAGACACAAGCTACAGATTTGAAATCAAATGAAGATCCTCCTCATCTCTCTCTCCATTCTGTCTTCTCACTGACTTCATGCCATCAGAGAAGACAGAATATGACTACAGAGGGCATGTTAGCGGGACAGGAAACCACAGAAGTGCCTGGACAGTGGAGACAACGGGAGGAAGTTATTTGCTGACAAATGGGATTTGATGCTGGGCTTGAGCAACATTAACTGTGGGTTTTATTGGCTGAAGGAGCACGATATCATGGCGGTTTTCCTCTTTATGCCTCTCTGGTGAAGTGGATGACGTTGCAGGGAGCAAGGCGTTTGGTCACGCAAAGGTGCCGAGCCCTGTTAAACAGATGGAAGGAGAACAGTGAAGAGAGTGGCAATGGACAGCAGATGGAGAAGAGATCACGCATGGGACCAGAGGAATGTACTGTATATACCCGACCCACTCACCCACCTCCCACCCACTGTTCTCATAGGCATAGACATGTGTACACTGTACACTGTACACACACGCACGCATGCACGCACGCACATACAAATGTCATGCATTCACACGCACACACGCACACAAATCATACATCATGAGTATTTAATATAGGCCTTAAGTCTGATCTTGTCATATGGATTTGAAAGACCATACATCTCAATTGATACATGTGGAGAGGACAGAAACAGTGATACAAGTTGAGAGTTGAGTATAGGCTACATGAAAGTGCACTCTGATGACTGATCAAAGATCAGAAAAAGTAGCTACTCGGTTTCAGAGGCCATGTCATAAGCTCTTACCATAGTGTGTGTGTGTGTGTGTGTGTGTGTGTGTGTGTGTGTGTGTGTGTGTGTGTGTGTGTGTGTGTGTGTGTGTGTGTGTGTGTGTGTGTGTGTGTGTGTGTGTGTGTGTGTGTGTGTGTGTGTGTGTGTGTGTGTGTGTGTGTGTGTGTGTGTGTGTGTGTGTGTGTGTGTGTGTGCGCGCGTGTGTGTGTGTGTGTGTGTGTGCATGCTCGAGTTGTACAGGACACTGAGGACAGACCAGCCATTCTCTTCTAACAGTATGAATTACTGTTTATTTACCATTCAATTGGAATGCTGTATATTTTCAAATTGAATTCAATCCAATTTTGCTACCGGTGATAGTAAATGGGTTTTAATTTTGCTAGTGGCAATTTAGATGCTATTGCATAATTATACCCATAGGGGGCAATCCTGCTCAACAAAGGAAATGGATACAGGGATACACAGAGGTCCAGTTTTGCTATTAATTTAAGTAGGCCTGACTGTTGTCATGATGACATTTTCAGATCACATACTTCATCAGAGTTTTAAAAACTCTCAGGATGAGACATTTTGTGATGTCAAGCCTCAATTCACTTTCGTTTACTTTTAGTAGCCTACTGGGAAGTATTTCAGTAAAACGCTGCATGTTTTACTGAAGGCCCACAGGTCCACAGCAAAACAGCTGATAAACAGAAAACTACCACATTACTAAAATGACTAATCTATGAATTAATGTATTGCAAATAGCCTACTATGTTAAATTACTTGACAGCAACAGTTATGTTTTGTATAATTTGTTATATGTTTTAATCAGACTATGCTCTACTGAATTGATTGAAAACAGCATTCACTGCAGCATATCGCTGAGTTTATGTTCTTCGATCCCTATTCCCTACTAGTAACTTTTTAGAAACATAAAAATCACACCCATGTGAAGTGAGGGGCGCTCTTATCATCGTACATCTCATTCTGGCCAATCACAATTTGCATTCTCACTTTTGTCTTCAATGTTTGTTTAATGTTTACACACTTTTGCCTTCAATTTTTGTGTTCACACACTTTTGTCTTCCATGTTTGTGTTTACACAGACCCTCAAAGTTGGACATAGGACTAGGAGGGGCTAGCGCCCCTCAAAAAGCAGAAACTATATATGGGTGAATGAAGGAAAATATGACTGGGTCTGTTTGAGATAAACAACTCCCTGCATATTGTGAGGCAGGATGAATGTACATATAGGTGGGGAAGCTTCACCTTTTTGATCATGACAAAATATGGAACATCCTGTATTATGTATTATCATTGTGTTGAATGTAGGCCTAAATATATTGTTTCTTCAGGGAATGTGTGTATCAAAGTATGGCTTTTACTTTGCCTTTGAAAGCCCTTGTCATGCAACAGACTGTCCTCAGAAAATAATGCTATTTGTCCCAACTGTATACTTTCCCCATTTTCAACAGTTTTTATTATATTGTGACACAATATACATTTGGCAATGTAAACATATGTTTTCTCATGCCAATAAAGCCCCTTTTAATTGAATTGAATTGCAACAGTCTATGGATACAGAAGAGATTGCCACACAACAAGCCTGAAGCATAATATGAACTGGTGACTGCATAGTTAGAACAGAACAGAATAGAATATAATTCATTTCAACACACATTATTAGCCTATAGGCATAAAGGTTTGCTATTTCATGAAACCATTGGAGAATACATACTTATACATTATGTGTTGCAGAGCATTTGAAATTTTGAAAAGACCCAAGTTATATATTCAGGAAACATTCTGAAGAACATATTATTAGGCCTGCTGTGACAAATTGGGGGTAGAGTTTTGTATTTCAAGCTTTGGTCCAAAACTATTACAGCTTTAAAAGGCCCATTTTAAAAATCCCTGTTAGTATAATATCTTTGCTTCTTTACTGTCACCCAGTGTTATTGAGAGAAGGGTGTCGGCCATTACAGACTTGGCAGCTGCACTGAGCTGTAACATTGATACTCTCTGGGAGTCATATTATCACAGAATAATGGCGGCTGGCCTGCAAGGGGCTCATAGGGCAGGGGCATGACATTAACCCGAGGCTCTATCACCAACTAAATACTTATAGAGCTGAAAGGAGACCCATCATATACTAGATGTCAAACACCACTTGGACTTTTCCTGTATCA
This sequence comes from Protomyctophum bolini, assembly GCF_963924005.1. Taxonomy (NCBI): domain Eukaryota; kingdom Metazoa; phylum Chordata; class Actinopteri; order Myctophiformes; family Myctophidae; genus Protomyctophum; species Protomyctophum bolini. The sequence continues at coordinate 33,899,608 of NC_137868.1, read as the reverse complement.
GTGTGTCATTATCATGGGGAGGGGGGGGGGGGAGCATTGCACAGTAGCATTCAAACTTTAGCCTACCACAGGAAATTGATAGTTTCCACTTAGCATAGGCTAATTTAAATTAGGCAAAAAGCCTATATTAAGCAGTAAGCAGATTAAAACAATATGCCTATAGGCCTATATGTCTACTATTGTGGGCCATGCATGGCAAAAAAGTAATGTAGCTGCTGGGATATTGCATGGCATGCATGCATGTCTTATTAAACATTTACAAGGTTTTCTCAGCGAGTAAAACATATATGTAGCAGATGATTTTGCTATATATGACAATTGATATTTTAAATGCAAAGTTGTTGGTTCTGTTAAATGTAATCTGTCTCTGGATATCTACTCCTACTACTTAGCCACATGGAAACCATAAAGCATTTGCCATTTGTTATTCAATCTCACAAGATTGAGGCCTATACCCAGTTTGATGCATTCAATAGCCAGATAGCAAAAGCTGCAAAACTATTATAATATAGAAAAACAATCATAAAAAAAGTAAGCTGGTGCTGCTAAAATTATCTGACCGAAAAGAAGATATCTTGCCCTTTGCACCCATTTGATTATCTTGTCTAATTTAACTTGGCCTACTTGCTTGACGAATGCCTGAGGACAGAAACTCCGAGTCCGCATGCTTATGAAGTGATGATATTATTATGGCCTATGAATGCTGTTGCATGTCAAGTAGACGAAATTATGTTTGTTTTGAAAAATGTTCAGATAAATAGCCTGAACCAAAATGTGCATTGGATTTTAAGAAATGGATTGATATATTCACGGAATTCACCGTCCGCACTCCGCAGCCATGATAGTTCGTTTTTATTTTTGTAAATTTGTAAAATAGCGTGTCAAGAAAATAAAAAAGACACAATTTGTTCAATAAAAGTATATCTTAACTCTGGAGCGGCAAACTGCAAAGAACAACTTTTAGAACAGTTTTTGAACCATGCGTCTCTCAAACCTGTCGTTTCGCTAATGTCCCAATAAGCGGCGCTGCAGACCTGCAGTCAGCAGACAAGCTCTCCCGAGCTGAGGGTGAATAACTGCAGATTGGAGAAATGCCACTCGTGTCTGTCCTATTTAAGGTCGCATTAAAATACATAATGTTTCAGACATTTTCCTTCGATCACTTTAGAGTCCATTATAGTATTGCTGAAAAATCTGTTATAAAAATTGCCTCATATAGAATGCAATATTGTCACATCTAAAGCACACCTTGGCTTTGTACTTTGACATTTATCTTTGACAAGTATAGCCCTATATATTACAATCGACTTTCCTGCTTTTTTCCTACTGTATGTTTTTCATCACAATTCTTGAATTAATTTATCAATAGAAAATGACAAAATTGTAGGCGTAATAGCCTATCTTGTTTCCACATATATGATTGCCTGTATGAATTGTAGCTACATATTAATTAATCTAATCTGACAAAAAATTATGTTAACCTTTATTCTGCAGGACAAATGTGAGAAATGTTTTTGACTATAGTGAATGTAACTAAACAAAAACGGACTTATAAAACTAGAGAATCCCAATAGATTGCGACTGCAAGGGGATTTAGAAATGATGAAGACATAAGATTTATAACATAGAAATATAGCACCATTGGTCACATTATCGGGATGTTTTTAAAATAGTTGTAGTTGCTGTTATTGTTGTTATTATTTATATATATATTGTTTTCTTCCAAAAAGGTATAATGCAACACACCCATCAAAACCTATTCATCGTGATGGGGGTGAGCTATAAGGTCACTCATAAAATAAAATAATACAAATTAGGTGATATGTTTATATTATAGAGCCTTTAATTAAAACTTAATTAATTATTTAATGTTTACGCTTAAATGTTGATTTACAAAGTGTGTCTTAAGATAGGATGTATATAAGAAAGTGCACCCATCTCCAAAATCTTAAAACATTGTTAGCTGTTTACTGTGCATTTCTTCACCATGCTGATGATTTGAGGATGTTTTTCTCTGGCTCAGACCTCAGGATTTTTACTCTTACCGCAATGAAATAAAACGACTTAATGTGGTGGCTCTTACATGTGCCCTCCATTTACGCAATAGGCTTTGGTTTTAAAGTCTTGTAAGCTACTCAAGTGTCCAAAAGCACGTTGCAAAAGCGTGGATTGCAAAATTGATGCATATGTCTCTCCCTTTTGCCGAGTTTCTCTTTGCTTCCAATGCTGTCTCCCCAAAAAAGGTAGGCTATATAGGACATGAAAAGTGTCAGTGAGGCAGGTTGAGCTGAACACCGTTCTCTGGTCTAGAGCCGTAGTTGCTATCCAAACACAAATAAACAGAGAAGAACATTGGAGTTAATCACAGGGAGAAGGCGTGTCGGAGGGCGGGCTGAGCGCGCCAGTGCCCGGAGCCCTGAAAAGTGAAGGACCTGTGCTCATTACGCACACTTCACTCCAGCCCAACTCCGAGCACTGCGCGAGACAGACACACGCTGCCGTGGGCTGCAACTCCACAGCGAGCGCACTTCGTCTCTTCTCGCAACTTTTATCATCTTTGCAGCTGTGCGCAAAGTCCAATATATCAGAGTTGCCTGCATGAGTACGTGAAAGTTTCATGGACGAACTTGGAAAACTTTTACAGAGGCTGCATTGGAGCTCGTCGCTTCAGGTCACTGTGGATTACTGATATACACTGCAGGACTCGGTGCGAGTGACCTTTGGCAGCGATTTATTGGGGGTAAGATTTTGTTTCGCAGGGTCGTCAGTCTAACTGTTCACGGCAGCTTGCATTGCTGAAATCGGCAGTGGCCCTCGCTTTCGTGAAAACTCGTTATTATGTGTAGAAATGTAAAACGTAGTAGACTACTTGTTTTAAAAAATACGTTGATAAAGATTGTGGGAACGTGCACCAGAGGAAGTGCACTCGCTATACCGCAATGCGAAAAATAAGTCCAAAGGTTATTGAAAGGAAAATAGAATTCGCTGTTGTCTTTTTGCTCAAATAGCATCAAAGCTTTGCTGACTTATATTGCACCTGTGCGAATTTAGGCTACATGTTAAACCTCGGTCTAGTCTGTAAAGGCAAGAGCAAAGTAACATTCGACTCAGGGGAATATAATAAAGAAATCCATGTGGCATATATATGGCCAGGCCACAATTTAATAACTAAAATAACTTACCAAATCTCTTTGCGTTTTCTCTTATCAGAGCACCGTTACAAAATTACACAACAGGCTTCTATATAAGCGTCAAATTAAATATTAATATAATTTTCCTAATGCCTGACATGCATGCTACAATATTATTTATAATAAAACAACAAGACACTTATTTTTGGATGACTGACAAAGCGTAATAACTGCAAAACATATGAATGGGTGTATTGCTGCTTGTTGCCAATCCTCAAGACATTCACACATCACACACACGTCGACACGTGTAGGCTATACTCTGTTCAGTGTTTGCCTCTCATTGTGATCATTGTGAACACAGAATAGTGCTTTATTATATTGCTTTAATGACATAGGCCTGCAGAACTATGGATACTGGTTATTCGCCATATAGGCCTGTTATCGTGCTGACGGGCAACGTGCCATAAAGTGTTCTCTCTTCTCATGTTGTGAAATAGTCTAACCCCATCAATAAGAGACCTACGTGTGTTTAGAATAAAGATAATGCATTTGTAATTGCGGTTAAAAGCTAACATTTTTGCGGTCTGTTTTATTCTGAGTCACACGCGTGGAGGAATAACACGTTTGTTCACTCCTGGCAAGATTTCAAATTTACAAATCTTCTATTCTCTACATATAGGCTACAATTATGTTGTTTTACAATGTGTAGCCTAATAGTGTCGACTGCACCAATTATTTTATGAAAGCCTATATTGACAGGTGAATGAGTGATATACGCATGCAGGACCAGCGCTTTGCGAGACGTTTTAATAAATTGTTCATTAGCCTGTGGCCTCTAACATTTATCTGCCGTGTGTTTTCCATGATTGAACTTCAGAAATTAGATTTAAGCTAAAGAAACATTTATCGTATAGGCGTTATTTGTGTTTTGTTATGACGTTTGCAGCCCTTTGGGACATGTTTTGTGATAGGCTACTGGGCTATAGCCTATAGGCCTATAATAACATTTCACTTGACTTGGGGTTTTTAGTTTAGTTTTATTTTTTCAACAAGAGCTTACCTGTGTTTTTTCCTTTTCCCCGAACAGGGTCCTCACTGCGTCCTCTGCTAAGGCTTCAGCTGTGACGTCCTTCGCCACGATGGGAAGCAAAGCCCTGCCCGCGCCGATCCCTCTGCACCCGTCCCTCCAGCTGACCAACTACTCCTTCCTGCAGACTGTCAACACTTTCCCCGCTGCCGTTGACCAGCTGCAGGGATTGTATGGCCTCAGTGCGTTGCAGACCATGCACATGAACCACTGGACACTGGGGTATCCGCACATGCAAGGACTGAGGTCCACAATAACGGAAATGGCTGCCCAGGGTCTGGTGGACCCCAGATTCCCCTTCCCTGCGTTACCGTTCGCAGCTGCAGCGCACCTCTTCCACCCAAAACAAGGTGCCCTTACGCACATTATACCCGCACTGCACAAGGACAGGCCGAGGTTTGACTTTGCTAACCTTGCCATCGCGGCCACTCAGGAGGACCCACCAAAAGTTGCGGATCTTGCTAAGTTGACAGCGGGGCTTGGGGGCACGATCTCTGAGCTGAGCAAGCTGTCCCCGGACAGAAAACCCACCCGAGGGAGGCTCCCGTCCAAGACTAAAAAGGAATTTATTTGCAAGTTCTGTGGCAGGCATTTCACCAAGTCCTACAACCTTCTCATCCACGAGAGGACGCACACAGATGAGCGGCCTTATACCTGTGATATATGCCACAAGGCCTTTAGAAGACAAGATCATCTCAGAGACCATAGGTAAGAATCATAATCTGTTCATTATAGGCTACAGGCTATAGCGATTTTGTTAAACCATGCACTGACTCACTGCAATCAATTGAAGTCATCAATAGATTATTTCCAATTTGTATGATTCACGAGTAACATACCCAAATTCAAAATAGTTTGGGGAAAGAAGAAATTCTAATTCCTTGTTTTATTATTATCATTATTATTCATTTTTCTACCGGAGAACCTATATATATCCCCATGTCTTCTCCATGAGGGCGCTAAAGTGCTTTTACGCATGCACCACGAAGACTTCTCTAAGTTCTCTT